>NC_040011.1:30908208-31208208 GCF_000972845.2 Larimichthys crocea | reverse complement strand
ATTGTTAGACTTCCAATTAATTAAATCCAATTAAATCCTCCTGCAGAAATCCATCAGTGAAACATAACACCAAGTAATGTTTCCAATAATAAACAAATAATTCATTTAGCTTGGCAGCACGGTGCAGTAGTTGCACTTTAATAATCACCAAATGGCAGGGTTTCACTAGCTTCCATAGCTCTCCATCTCCAATGGTGTTTGTTGATCTCCTTTAAAGTGACTGTATATGTAAGTTTTGCTAAACAGCAGTCACTGTGGCCACAAACAGCATTAACAGTATATTGGTAAATCCCTTTAGCTCCTCCTCTCAGCTCTTGACTGGAGTGTGAGTCACCTAAACGCCCTTGACATCATGCAGACCCCTCTCTGAACACAGAACTGTTGAGTCTCAGCCCTCTGTGGGTCACTGAAGCCAAATCCTTGCCTGACAAAACCCCTTCATTCAGGCACGGTGCACACACACACACACACACACACACACACACACACACACACACACACATACACATGCACACACATATGCCCATAGACTGTCTCTATCTTTGGACTTTCTCTCCCCCTGTTTCTCTAATCAAATTGGCTTTTATTAAAATGACAAACGCGTGTGTTACCGAAGCAAAGCTGTATCAATTGAGATTCTTATTCTATTAATTATACACATTTGCAGATAACTAGTTGTAATTCTGCATATCAGTACAAATATCAGTGCAGTCAGCAGTTCAGCGATATTGCAGTCCCTCTTTAATCTCTGTTCCTCGTGCTATTGGTATTTTTTTTATTTGCTCTTATTATTAAATGGCCAACGCTCACCAGTGTTCACTTCATTTCAATTTGATTCAACACACCAGGATTTATTAGCTTGCGAGGCGGTAAGATAAAATATCAAAATGTTTGACTGGAATAAATGTGCGCGTGCATCTCAATACAAAGAATTCCATTTCATAGCACAGAGCCTGCCAGTAGGCTTACTCTCTAAAATAACTTTGTGTTTGGTGTCGGAGAGGAAGATAGTCCTACAACTGTCAGTAACTTCAAAGTTGCCTTAGTTCTTAGGAACTAGTTCCAAAATGTTGGCTAGCCAGCCACTCATTGTCTCTCTTTGTCATTTTGTCCATGGATGTCCTTTTTCCCCACTGGCTAAGACTGAAGAGCATTGTTTCCTGAAGATGTACAGCATGTAGTAGGACAGAACTGCTACACTTGGAAGTAGCTATGCTGCAAGCTACAGAAAAACAAGCTTTCAAATCTAAAAGAAGTGACAGGATTAGATTTACCTCTGCTGTCAGTCGACAAGGCCTTGCTCCCACACAAGGGAATGTTCACACTCTCAGATGAGTTCAGAAGTTGGATGAGTGGTGGACAAGTCCATCCAAAACCCAACTCTCCTCGCTGCCCAAGTCTAATTTCAAATGTGTAACACCAAAAAACATTCACATCCATGTTTTTGCAGCTGTCCGGGAGGACATATTCTGACACTGCACATGAAAATCAGCAATGATGGTAGGATTCATCTGTGTGGTCTGGAGCTGCTGCATTATACCAGCACCAAGGTACAGCACTGCTGGGTCCATCTGGCTGGTTCTGGTCTGGAGAATGTAGTTCCTGTCCTACTGGAGAGTGAGGCGTTATTATATTTGATAGCATTTGATATTGAGAGTAAAGTCTCTCTAAGTGGACCCTAGTAGCAGAGAGTGTGGGGGCAGAGCAGTTGTTCGTCCAGTCTGTGCCTCTGACCACTGCTTCTCTGTGCCATGTACTGGTGGATCCATGTCCATGATGCTTTTTTCTCTCTTCCAGTTTCGTTTTGCGCCTGGACCCACCAGGCACTGTTTTGCTGTTTTGGTCTGTTCTGTACCAGGAGTGTTTCAAAAGCCGAGTGTTTCCGTGGCTACATTGTGAAATTGTTTCAAAAATTTGGCTGATCTTACGATCAGAAGTTTGCACAGGGGTTTTTTTTCAGATTCAGATTCTCTATGCTGTTTGTGTGTGTGGCTCGATCTGCGCTCTGTGCCTGCATTGCGAGGTCATTTTCTGTCTGTACTGTAACTGAACCACAGTATAAGAATCTACACTCATTTTTGTATAAAACTTGGTTGAGTTATTGGCAGTGAAAGGACTTTGAGATGAGGAGAGTACTAGAAAGCTCAACACAACTTAAAACTAATGGCTATTGTAATATGAGATGAATATAAATGTGTGATAATGATAAAAGTGGTGGAACTACAGCCAGATTCTTCATTTGAGTGTATATTTGATTGGTTTGTGGAGGTGAAGTAACCCTGATGCTTTCTGGCAGGTTTTTATTACATGTGGCAGTTTTAAGGAGGTAATCTTTAACCTGTGGGAGATTACATTTTGAAATAACCTTCGCTACGCTGTCACCATGCAATTATTCTTCAGTCTGTGTTGTAGAGATAATAGAGAGCAGATCAGAGACTGGCAGAAAGATAGAGACTGACCCGCAGAGATAAGAAGGAGAGAGCCTCAGGGCAGGAGGAGGTTGGGGGTCCAAGATCTGTCTAGAGATGGCATTATGAAAAAACAAAAAACAAAAATAACATTATTTTATTTCAGCATTAAACACACAGTGAGGTACAACATGGCAGCTAGGGCAAACATGAAACATATGCATCATTAATAGTTGAGTAATTCAAAGCAGAGTATGATGTGGGGGGTGTGAGCTGCAGGGGCCCCGTGGGTTAGCTCATGGGCAGAACACCAGTTCAACGCAGGCAGAATATCTATCTAGGAGTGTGTGATGTGTTGGTGTGAGGACAGTTCTATCTTAATCTTTACTTTGTTGTCTTGCACATGTCCACAGCTCCCTGTCCTTGTTGCTGCTAAGGAAAATCTCCCTGCAGTAAAGTTTATCATCCAATCTCACTTTGTTTATCTTTCCATGCAAATGATGTGACCTGCTCTGATAGTGTTCCCGTGCGAGCAGAGATAAATCAGATGCACCTCATGTAATTCAAATGTACTGAGGAGTAGTTTATTCCTTCAGATGTGCTCAGAAACAGGCACATGCTGAAGCATGAAGCTCACCGTGTACTTCCTGTGAAATCTGTTTTTGTAGGTTTGTACTGATGAAGAAAGTCATTTTAGTAATGTGAGTGTTGGGTGACAGCTGTGTTGCTCTCAATCAAATGATCTCAGACTGAAACTACTGAATCCCAAATTTCTCCCAAAGGCTGTGCCATCGGTGAATGTGTATGAATGCTTAGCTCCTCAAACTGATGAGCAGTTGGCACCTTGCATGCCATCAGTGTATGAATGTGTGTGAATGGGTGAATTAAGATGAATGTCCACTCGGTTCAGTGTTTCATAACTGGCTCATAACTAGCCCAAACTACAAAATGAGACTTGTGATGAATCCAAACTCATTGTTTAATACCATTTTATTACCAGGAAATAACTCCACCATTTCATAATAATGGGGTAATGATGGAGTACCTACCTTGGAGGGATGAGAAGAGTTTTCCATTCAGTCTGTTGATCAGATTTTTCTCAGCCTTGTCTGAGGTTTCAACGCTTAGACAAACCTCAGCTGACTTGTCAACAAATCCACATCACCAGATTTCAGCAGAGACCTTTGTTAGACCTCAGTGAAGAGTGCACTGTCTATTTGTCTGGCATTCCCCAGGAGAGCTATTTCATTATGGCGTTAGCTGCCTTATTTCCGCTTAAAACTACTTCTCGCACAACAATCAACTCAGAACGTCTCACAGGAAAACTGCCTGATCTGTTTGTGTGTACTCTCTGACAGTGTGTGTGGCGGGGTATTCCCAGGAAAGGGGTGTTTCTCCACCTCACTGAACAAGAATAATGAGTTGCTGGTCCGTCAAGGGAGGGGACAACTTTTATCGTCTCGCTCTTCTCCCTCCTGCCATTATTTGCCAATTACCAGCATGTAAAAAGTCTTATAGGTACCCACAACGAGCAACCACACTCATAATAGCTTTGTAATTTACTAATTCATTTCAAGGATTTGAGGTATTATTTGATGAGCTACTTAAACCTAATAATTGGAAAGTGGTGGGGGGCATGGCAGAGGGGGTTCCATTTACTATGATTAGCCAATTAGTTCAATTTCAAATCCCAAGCTCCTCCCTTTAAATGTGGACGTTCTTAAGTGTTGAACATATTTTATTTGACTTCATTCTTTGATTTTGCACCTTGTTATGGGAATCCAAGAGCAGTTCCTTGAATTATCTGCTGTAAAAAGGCATTAGCAGGAGTGCTGAAGGGAGAATTTCCATTACAGTTGGGATTGGCTCCCCTGTCAAGGCAACTTTCATTATCTTTTCGAGAGGTTTGCATCGGAAAATATCCTCTGGCACCACCATGATTTTTCAAAGAGTACGTTCTGCTTTCTGCCTGCGTAGATAAATAAAATGAAATTTTTAATGAAACTTTGATCCAGTGATATATTGTATTAGACTTGTGGTAAGGGATCCAGACCATTTGCACCCTAATGAACCCTGAGGCTGTTTCCTATTCTTTATTATTCCAGATTTACTGATAGATGGTCTGTTTCATTACACTTCCCTAACTTTGTTTTGACTCCCTGCCATAAACATGATCAAAAATAGATTTTGATACAGTTTCAGTTCAAATGTTCAGCCTGCTTCAGTGTGGCTTTGTTTATCTTGGATGGCTGTTTTGACTGGTGGGATTTTTGATTAAATCACTGTCACTCTTTGTATGAAGAGATGAGAGAGCAAGAGAATGGTTTCTTCATCCAGCGCTTCAGCAGTGGTTCCATTTGTGTGTTACAACTGCACCTCTATCTGCCTTGTGTTGATTCCATTTGGTTCCAGTGTCCAGTGCACAGGTCTTCCAGCCCTGATCACTCAAGGAGAGCATAGAGGAATGGTGTGTTTAAGTGCTGCTGTGTAGCTAAAGATCTGTCCGTCTGTCTTCCAGAATCATTTTTGTGGATCGTTTAATCAATTAAGTTTTTTTATAACATTCATGTCTGTGTGACAGCTGAATAAAGTTCTGTTGGGGGATTTTCACTTGAGCATGTGAATGCACCACCATAATTCAAACGCATGTTTTATATTAAAGATGTGTGAAGCAAGTTTCAAATCTGTGAGTTGATTTCCATAGTACAAAAATGAACTGAAATCAGTGGAATGTATAAAAGACAGTTCAGCACTACTGCAAATTGTAAGCACAAGAATTTACTTGTGCAAAACCAAGTGTACTGTATCAGTAGCCTCAAGGTTGGATTAATAGTAATATAGTCAGGCAAAGTGGGAAAGAGCCCAAGGGCCCCGGAGCCAGGTTCACTGTGGTGATTTCATTAACTGATTAACACAAATTTAAATGGAACAGGCCTTGTCTCAAAATCTAGTTTTAATGCCTTTTTCCATATCCAGTTAATATTCATGGTGCATATTCATAAATACGTTTCCATTCATCTTATAACTAAAGTTGGGGAACACAGGGGGCTCAAAGAGGGACCACTTTTTGTCCCAGGGTCTACTAGTGGATATACTGTATAATCCAGGCAGCAGTTTTGTTTCCTCCATGTATTTGGCAAACCCATCTAGTATAGTAAGAGTATATAAATGTAAGTATGAGACACGTCTGGCCTATGGGAGCTTGTCAGGCAGGTGCAGTTTAAAGTTGCTTTAACAGAACTTTGTGTAGTCAGACAGCAAGGTAACAGCATTTCTTACAGAACGTGTGCTTTGATTGTCATAATCAATACACACGGTCCCTGAACGCGCCCCTGTTTTTCTGCACAACAGCTTTGTCAGGTAGGATTTCCTGTGCTTCATCACGAGCAGGATTTGCTTCATTTTGGCTATTTTTCTTCTTGTTTTTACTTTTATTTTTTCACTCACTGAAACACTAGCCTGTCATTTACTGATGCATTAGAAGCGCTTGATTTGTTGCAACACATCACCCTGCTAATGCAAATACAGCCAAATGGTTATCCTGAAAATGAGATTGAAATAGTGATTTTAATAGGATTCATCTTGAGAGGACTGCTGGAACTGTGTCTAATCTCATCACAAAAAAATGAGTTGTGCAGATATTATATTGGAATCATTTGTCTCTCCTTCTGTTTTCTCGAGCATCAGTTTCTGCAGTAAACAGGGTCAGAGCCGACTCCGCTCGGTGCTATTGAACAAAGGTGATGATCTGCTTCATGTGCTGCTGCATTTACATCATGTGAGAAAAGAGCTGTCAATAGGACTTGTTAAACGAATGACTGGAAAGAATTCAAACCTTCACATTCATTTAACGATGTCAATACAGCCTGATTGATTTTCTTCCAGCAGACTTCGGTTGCTCCTGAGCAGCTGTTTCACACTTTAAGTGGTAATCCATGAGTTTTGTGTGCCTCTGCGTGAGCGTTTTCAGTAACAAGAATCAGACAACACACACACAAACAGTCAGGAATTATGAAGAATAGGGAGAAGGTGAGAGGCTGATAGAGGGTCCCTGAGGTATGGTAGCCAAAAGTCAGTGGACCACTACACCTTACAGCGGAGGGCACCTCAGGACGTGGGAGGGTGGAGTGTATCAGAGCATTAGCTGAAGGTCTAGTTCAGGGCAACTTCCAGAGTCACAGGGGAGAGTGTGCCCACAGCATGGCCCAGGAAGAAATCCTCTCTGTGCAGGTGTAGGGCAACAGTTCAGCCACAGAGGCCCAGACTAATCGTGCCACTTGAAGCCCATCCACAGAGGCTACGCCCACGTAGGTCTCAGAATAATGAAGGTCGTGGGCAGGTGGGGGAGGTGGAAGGAAGGAAAATGTGCAGCAGAACACTTCAGAGAGAGACAGGGGAAGGTGAAGACAGAGGTTGGGAGGTAGACTGTGAGATTGTGTCAATACCAAATTCAGGACATCATGACATGCTGCAAAACTGAAGAAATCACAACTGCTATTAGCTGTAGTGATTTAAAGCTCCACTGTCTAGGATTTAGTGGCATCTAGTGATGTAGTTGTAGTTCATAGTGGAAAAGAGAAACTACAGTGGCTGACGGGACATATGAAAGGTCCTATCTGGAGCCAGTGCTGTCTGAACTGTTGTGAGGGAACGACTGGGCAGAGTGTAGAGACTGCAGACTGAGCTAGTAGTAATGCTAGTAGACCTTAATAGTAATATTGTTGTTGCTGCTAATGTTGTTAATCTGTCGTAATCCCATCAGGGGTCAGCAGGGGCAAAGAAAATACAAAGGCTTTTATGTTCAATTTAACTACTTTTTATGTTTTGTTACAATTGTGGCTAAAATATGCTATTTCTAAAAGTTTAAAATTTTATTTGATTTCTGAAAATCATCTTGCAACCCCTCCTTACTGCCTCGTGACCCCCTGGGGGATCCCAACCCCCACTTTGGGAAGCAGTGCTCTAGAGGAATAAAGACATAGAGTCTCTGCGTTTATATCTGATTTATGCTGATATCTGGATGTTTAATGTCATTCTGAAAATGTATGTGCATCATGATCACTATTTTTTCAAAATGCAATATGAGTTTTGATATAAAGTGCATCAATATGACAATATGAGTTTAAAGTTCTTTAATTGGATCAACTCCAGTCATGTTTTTTTAGAACAGCAGCATCCTCTCACCTGACATTCTGGAGAACTTTGACACTGTTAATGAGTTCCAGACTGCTTTGACAGTGACGACCTTTGAGGGGAGAGAGTCAAAAATTGTTTGTAATGTCATCTAGTGAGTTCAAGCTGCTTTACTTACCTCCCACTGAAAATACACGTTAGACACTTGCAGGTGGTGATGCTAGTGTGGCATCCTTTAGCTCACCATGAATAGTCTGTCACCAGGCTTCCAGTACCACCTGTTTACAGTGACCCACAAATAAATGTCAGTGTTCCACACTGTCAGAGTGAGCATCCAGGAAATGAATGAACTCTCATATCCCAGATGTGTCCTGGTGTACTTAGTTAGGACTAAATGATTAAGGTTAAGGTGAAAGTAGAGAGTTTAACAATAAGTAGAGCGATGAGGAGCATGTGTGTGTGTATACACTGTCATCTGTAAAGCAGACAGACACAAACGAGGTATTTTTAACCAACACTCGCAGCTGAAGGCTCAGAGGTTGTTCGGACACCTGGGAAACTCATGTTTCTAATGGGAATGTACAAAATTCATCTATGCTAATAAAAGATGTTCAAATAAATCGCAGTGCCTTTCTTTTTAAAAACATGTTTCTAATGCATGAATAACATTAGAAACACGTTTTTTAAATTAGGCAATTAGTGATAGCAACACAGCAGTGTTCTTGGATAGAGGCATCGTTTGCTTTGTGAACCAAGAGGTCTATAATTCTCCCCATACTGTAGCTGGAAAGTCTATTAAATATACATCATTTACATATGGACCTGAGTGCACACACAAATGTCAAATATGGCTATGATATGACATTACATAAAAGCTTTATAAATAATGGATCGCTGAATGTTTGCAGGAGTTATGGCGTGGTGTTGGTGCAGGAAGATTTTCAGCTTTTAAAGGTCACACATTTAAAACAGCTGAACTACTTCCTGAACTGGATGATGTTTGACAGAAGCCTCGGGAGGCTCGCAGACTTTGAGCTGAGTGTTTGCTTGGATTAGAAAGTTTCTTCATTCTCACCTCAGTTATCACTGAGAGGAAATGTAACAATGTACTGTAACATCGAAGTGCAAAGCACTGTAGAACCTCAGGAAGCAATTACAGGGAGCAGCAAGGAAATCACACAGTGAAAGAGTGTCAGACTGGGGGGTCTGTTTACAGAATGTGGCAGAACAGGAATAATATTCATACCTGCTTTCATTCTATAATCACCTCAAAATAAGAATTACTGGTGAATGTATAGTGTGAGCCATGGTAACCATCTTAGATTAGCATGTTAACATACACAGTGTAGCTGAGGCTATGCCAAAGCGGTGAGCTAACTGACCAACATCTCTAGTAAGGTAGCTAGGTCCACGCTAGCTACACTGTAAAAAAAAAAAAAAAAAAAAAAAAATCTGTTGTTTTTACAGTAAAAATGCATACTCTCAGAACTTTACCGTAATAAATATGGTATCAGCTATATTATGGTAATAGGATATTAGTACTGTTGATGTTGGTGTTTTATTAGAGGTACTGCAGGGGGTCCACCAATCCTTGTTGTAATAATTGACAATTTTCCCCAAAATAATATGTGAGGATTAAAAAATGAAAAATAATTATATTGAGCGTTACATGAACATTTTATCAACATAAACATATAGGCTAAATAGGTGAATAAAGTAAATATAAAAGTTATTACAGGCCAGGTTAAAAATGTGACACATTAAAAAAAATAATTAAATGTGGGGGTCCCTACAATACATAGAAAACTGTGGGGGCGCTGTGACTCAGGAGGCAGAGTGAGTGGTCCACTAATGAGAAGATGAGTGGTTCGGTCCCCGCCTCCTCCTCATGTCAAAGTGTTCTTGGGAACATTTCTGAACTGAATGCTTCACCATCAGTGTGTGAATAAAATTAGCTCCTGAAGTGATGAGCAGCTGCACACCATCTTCAGTGTATGAATGTGATGTGTAGTGTTAGGCACTATGTTGGTTCCAAGGTCCAGTTTCACACACACACACACACACACACACACACACACACACACACACACACACACACACACACCACACTGCTATGAACTCATATGAAATCCCTCTCTCATGTTAACAAACCCTCTGCATCCCACTGACAGTCCTAACAGGATTGGAAAATGGGTTTGCTCTTGGTAATGAAATGTACATAGCGGCAGCTTGTGTTGCCCAGGGCAGCTTCAAACATATCAACAACGATGTGTTGGAGTACTTCCTCTCTGTAAGTAGGTTAGGTCCACTGTTCTCACACCATTACTGTGAGTGTTCAGGATGAAGAGCAAAGCTTGCTCCAAACACATTTCCCTTGTTTACACCTGAACACGTTTAATGATTCAAGATGACAATCGTTTCAAAACCAAATCTTCAGATTTTATTATTGAAACATTTGAGTTTAGCGTGAGGAAACAACATTCCATGGAAAATGTGCTTTGTTGTTCTTCTTTGCTGTCGGGTATAAATCTGTACTTCTTTTTATCAGGAATATTTCTAATTCATCTTTGCCATCATCGTCACTTCTGTGTAATTAGTTTTACTGTTTCATAAATGTAAATGCTAAATTCACACTCTACATTTCCATGAGCTGACATTAACAAAAGGCTTTAGAGTTGTTTCTTTGTCCTTTCTTTGTTTCTTTACAGCAGCCACAGTCTGAGTGGTTTGCTGAGAGTTCAATTAGAATGTGTGAGTGTGAAGTTCAAACACAGGTTGGTGAAATAAACACAGACTGAATCGCTTCTCTCTCTGATCAGCAAAGAGCAGACGTGTAGAAAACACGGAGCTGCAGCAGTTCATCATCTGTGGCTGACACTGCCCGCCTTTCACCGGTTCAAATGATGAATGACAGCAGGTCACATCAGCTAATTAATGTTAATTACATAGTAACCTGATGACAAGCTGACATTAAACTTGTCTGGTTACAGTCATTTTCTGCAGGATATATCAGAATATTATTTATATAATAGTATATTATATATTATTGAACATATATGATAAATACGTTTCTGTTTATACCAGCCAGAAATTCTTGCCATCCAAAAGAGTTAAAAACAAGTTAGTCAATTCCACTTAAAATATAATATACAAATATATATATATTTTGTATATATAAATATTCCGTTCAGGAAATTAAACCTGTGATTATATTGAATGAAACCTTGAATATATTGAATGAAGTCTGAATATATTGAAGGAACCTTTGAATATATGGAATGAAACCTTGAATATATTGAATGAAGTCTGAATATATTGAATGAAACCTTGAATATATGGAATGAAACTTTGAATATATGGAATGAAACTTTGAATATATTGAATGAAGTCTGAATATATTGAATGAAACCTTGAATATATGGAATGAAGTCTGAATATATTGAATGAAACCTTGAATATATGGAATGAAACTTTGAATATATTGAATGAAACTTGACTGACGTCAGACTTCACGGCATCTTGTGTAACGTGTGGATGCTATAGCTCAGTGGTCCCCAACCCCCGGGCCGCGGACCGGTACCGGTCCGTGGATCAATCAGTACCGGGCCGCACAAGAATTAATTAGTTATTTCTGTTTTATTTAATACGGTCATTTCGAAATAAAAAAAACGTTTCAAAATAAAAGACCGCTCGACTTAGACTGGGACTATAATAAAGGGGGACTTACTACTTCATCCACAGTTGGTAGGAGAAGAAGAAAATATTACTTAATACTTAATATTTTCTTCTTCTCCTACCAACTGTAGATAGAGTAGTGCTCCTCATCAGTAATCAACCCTGTATTTAAGCACCAACCTCCAGACACTCTTTGCCAGATTGTTCTTCGCGTCATGCAAGTCTTTCCAGCACTTTTGTCCGGACTGATCTCCCGTTGCCGACCCTGCCTGCCTTTGACCTGCTCGTCTGTCTCTGCCCCGGTAATCACCTCAGCTTTTCGTCCCCGACCACGAGTTCTGCCTCAGTGTTTCTGGTGTCTGTCTGCCTGTTTCCCTGGCTGTTTGGAGGTTTCCCCGGGCAGTCTGTCCCCCTGCTCCAGTTCGTTGCCACAGACTCTCCGATGGAACTCAGGACTTATTCCCTCTCTCTCACCTGCCATATCGCCTGCTGTGAGTTTCTCAATAAGAAACATTACTAAGTATCCCTTGCTGTTGTGCTGCATTTGGGTCCTACACAAGCCCGTTTCAGTACAATCTGGCCAAAGCATGGATCCAGCACACACCGCTTCGCCAGAGCTACGCCTGGAGAGGGTGGAGAACATTCTCCAGCGACACGAGGCATTGGTTGCTTCCACCGCAGCCGAGGTACGCCAGGCTACCATCACTCAACAACAGGCTGGCGCTAACCAGGAGCAGACATTAGCGGCATTAGCTTCACAGATCCAGCAGCTCACTACTGTGCTCTCACAGAATATGGTCCAGAACCTACCTGCAACAGCGCCTGCTGCCGTACTCCAACCAACGCCACCTGGTCCAGTTTCTGAACCCCGAGTTGGGGCTCCGGAACGTTATGCGGGGAACCCAGAGGTCTGTAATCCGTTTATTACGAACTGCTCAATCCTGTTCGCCCTGCAGCCACACACATTCGCCTCTGAGGAGGCCAAAGTGGCGTTCACCATTAATCACCTCACGGGGAGGGCCCGCCTGTGGGGAACCGCTGAATGGGAACGTCAAACTCCTGCTTGCAGCTCCTTCAGAGACTTCGCTGCTGAGCTCCGGAAGGTTTTTGGCCCACCTTCCCAGGGTCCAGATGCTATGGGCGGTCTCCTGAACCTCCACCAGGAGGACCGCTCCGTGGCTGACTACTCTATTGACCTTCGCACCTGGGCTCGCCAGAGTAAATGGAACACCGAGGCCCAGTGCGACGCCTACCTACAGGGGCTTGAGGAGTATGTTAAGGACGAGCTGGTGTCATATGATCTCCCTGCCACTTTGGATGAGCTCATCGAACTCACACGGCGGGTGGACCGACGCATCCAGGCCAGCGGGAGGAGAGACAGCGAGGACGGTTTGGGCATCCTCTTCCTTCCCAGTTCCGTGCAGTACCGGAGGTATCCTCTTCCCGGCCTGAACCTCAGAGGGGAGATTCAGAACCTACGCAGGTTGGCAGAACCACTCTGTCACCAGAGGAACGCCAGCGTCGTCAAAGACACAACCTATGTCTGTACTGTGGACAAGACGGACACTTCGTCTCCAGGTGTCCAGCAAAAAGCCAGGTCTCACCAGTAGCGAGGGATGTACTGGTGAGTCCGACCTCTGAACTGTCCCTCAGGAAACGCCCCCTCTGCCATGGTCGCCTGCTGCTACCAGGGGGCTCCCACTCCCTTGCCGTTTTCATTGACTCTGGCGCCGACGTCTCCATTATAAATGAAGAGCTGGCCCAGCAGTTGGAGATAGAAAGGGTTCCGCTGCCTCAGCCTGTCCCCGCCAACGCCCTGGACGGTCACCTGCTGGGGACCGTCACTCATCAGACTGTTCCAGTGCAGATGCTTCTCTCCGGCAACCACCACGAAACTATCACGTTTCACATCTTGGACTCTCCGCGTATCCCACTCATTTTGGGATATCCCTGGCTCCGGCGCCACAATCCCCACATAGACTGGGCGATGGGAGCCATTCTGGGCTGGAGCTCGGCCTGTCACCAAGTCTGTCTCAAGCAGGCCTCCGCTCCTCAGTCCAGGCCCTGCACCACGTTGGCTCCTGATCTGATGGGGGTCCCGCCAGAGTACCACGATTTCAGGGAGGTTTTCAGCAAGGCGAAGGCGACCTCTTTGCCTCCACACAGTCCATATGACTGTGCCATAGATCTTCTACCCGGCACCAGTCCTCCCCGAGGTCGTCTATACTCCCTGTCCGCACCAGAGAGGAAGGCCATGGAGGACTACATTAACGACTCCCTGGCGGCTGGCATCATCCGTCCGTCATCCTCCCCTGCTGGAGCGGGGTTCTTTTTTGTCGAGAAGAAGGACAAATCATTGAGGCCCTGCATCGACTACCGAGGCCTCAACGACATAACGGTGAAGAATCGGTATCCCCTCCCCCTCATCTCGTCTGCCTTTGAACTCCTGGAGGGGGCTACCATCTTCACCAAACTGGACCTCCGCAACGCCTACCACCTGGTGCGAATTCGGGAGGGCGACGAGTGGAAGACTGCATTCAACACACCTACTGGACACTATGAATACCTGGTGATGCCTTTTGGCCTCACCAACGCCCCCGCCGTCTTCCAGGCTCTGGTCAACGACGTGCTCCGGGACATGCTTAACAAGCATGTCTTCGTCTACTTGGATGATATTCTAATTTTCTCCAAGGCCAAGGAGGACCACATCCACCATGTTCAGGGGGTTCTTCAACGGCTCCTGGAAAACTCGCTGTTTGTTAAGGCAGAGAAATGCGAGTTCCATACTCCATCAGTCTCCTTTCTTGGATACATTGTCGGCCAGGGGAGCATCCAGATGGATCCAGCCAAGGTCTCAGCCGTCGCCGCCTGGCCTGTTCCTGACTCCCGGAAGCAGCTACAAAGATTCCTGGGGTTCGCCAATTTTTACCATCGTTTCATTCGGGGATACAGCACGGTGGCAGCCCCTCTCACAGCTCTCACCTCCTCCAAAGTCCCCTTCAGCTGGTCCTCCGCCGCCACAGATGCCTTCCAGACCCTCAAGAATCGCTTCACCTCTGCGCCTATCCTGCGTATGCCCGACCCCAAGGGACAGTTTGTGGTGGAAGTAGACGCCTCTGATGTCGGGGTGGGGGCTGTCCTGTCTCAGCGGGCTACTGATGACCAGAAGCTCCACCCCTGCGCTTTTTTCTCTCGACGCCTGACTCCCGCAGAAATGAACTATGACATTGGAAATCGGGAGCTTCTGGCGGTCAAATTGGCACTGGACGAGTGGCGTCACTGGCTGGAGGGGGCCGAACAACCATTTCTCGTATGGACGGACCACAAGAACCTAGAATACATCAGGTCAGCCAGAAGACTGAACTCCAGGCAGGCCAGCTGGTCCCTCTTTCTCACCCGATTCAATTTCACTCTCTCCTATCGCCCGGGAACCCGCAACGTTACGCCTGACGCCCTCTCCCGCCAGTTCCTGAAGGAAGAGGAAGAGGTTTCCACAGCAGCGGACACCATCCTTCCCTCTGCTCGCCTGGCCGCCGCCATTACATGGGGGATTGAGGAGAGAGTTAGAACGGCGCTGGAGGAGCAACCGGGTCCCAGCGCCTGTCCTCCCAACCGGCTCTTTGTCCCGGCCCACCTCCGTTCTGAGGTGCTGAGGTGGGACTCCCTGGACCTAGACACCCAGGGGTTTGTCAAGGCCTGCCCTGTCTGCAACCGGAACAAATCCTCCCACCAGGCTCCTGCTGGTCACCTGCTCCCGCTTCCAGTTCCCCATCGTCCCTGGTCCCACATATCTCTGGACTTTGTGACCGGTCTACCACCATCTCTAGGACACACCACTATCCTTACCGTGGTAGACCGGTTTAGCAAGATGGCCCACTTCATTCCCCTGCCCAAGCTCCCTTCAGCCAAAGAGACTGCTGAACTGGTCCTCCAGCACATATTCCGGCTCCATGGTCTTCCAGTCGATGTGGTCTCTGACCGAGGGCCGCAGTTCTCCTTGGTTTTTTGGAGAGAGTTCTGCTCTCTCATCGGGGCCACGGCCAGCCTGTCATCCGGATTTCATCCTCAATCTAATGGCCAGACGGAGCGGAAAAACCAGGAGATGGAGGTGGCTCTCCGGTGTATGGTCTCCAGTCACCCCACTTTCTGGTCGCAGCAGTTGCTCTGGGTAGAATATGCCCATAACACACTCCTCAGCTCCTCCACTGGTCTCTCCCCTTTTCAGTGTGCTTATGGATACCAGCCACCCCTATTTCCAGCCCAGGAGAGGGAGGTTTCGTGCCCCTCTGTACAGGCTTTCATCCGCCGGTGTCGCCGCACCTGGTCCCAGGCCAGATCCACTCTCCTGCGGTCGGTGGGCCGTTACACAGCCTTGGCCAATCGTCGCCGCACCTCGGCTCCTGCTTATCAAGTGGGACAGAAGGTGTGGTTGTCAACCCGGGACCTACCACTCCGGGTCGACTCGAAGAAACTGGCACCCAAGTTCATCGGCCCCTGCGAAATTCAGAAGGTCATCAACCCTGCTGCAGTCCGCCTCAAGCTTCCCAGGTCCATGCGAGTACACCCCACATTCCATGTCTCAAAAATCAAGCCGGTTCTGGAGAGTCCCTTGATTCCTGCTACCCCGACTCCTCCGCCACCTCGCCTTATCAATGGAGACCCAGCCTACATGGTTCGACGGCTTATCCGCTCTCGTCGCCGTGGGAGGGGCATCCAGTACCTGGTTGACTGGGAGGGATATGGTCCAGAGGAGAGGTCGTGGGCCCCCGCCAGCTGACTTCCACCGGCAGCACCCGGACCAGCCCTCCAGGATACGCCCGTCCACTGATAACCCCCGCCTGAGCGCCTCTGGTGCCCCACCCATCCCCGGCCCTAGCGAGGTGGACCCGCCATCGTCCTCTGTGGACTCTTCATCTGAGGACGAGGACACTGTGTGCACGGGCCAAAATACCGCCGACACCCCTGATCAATACTGTATGTATATATATATATACATATATATATATATGGTTTGGGCTCCCAAAAGAAGAATTCAATGTTTGTTTGTTTTTCTAAACTGAGATTGAATTTGTAAATGACCAAAGATCAGGGCTGAACCATAACATTGCAATTGGAGTGACATATTTTGGAAAGCTGACATTAATTCGAACTGTCATTTGTCAGTTCATAGTTCAGCTGATATTCATCCCCGAGATAAATGTTCTGTTTCTTTTTAGGTTTTAGGCCTATTGAACCATTGTACAGTGTTTTGGACATTGTATCTTGTTCACTTTTCTCTTCTTAGTTTCCTCTGTCTTCTTCGGGCTTTGCCATTAAGGCTGCTGGGCTCCAGTTCTGCCATGACACTAGTTCCTTCTGGGAATGGGAATTGGTCCAAACCTTCAGTGGTACAAACGTTAACTCTTCTCAGTGCTTTGAGCTCACAATCCGGGCGGCCTTGCTAACAAACTAAACGAACATCAGCCATCAGGAAACTGTGTAAATCACAGAGATGAGGCAGAGCAGCCAGAGGACATCAGAGGGAAACAGAAAACATTTTCTCCATAAAATACAATACTAAAAGTGAAATAGTTGGTGGTGAGTGACTTTGTGCTGTAAAGTGTTACAAACTTACAGCAGTTACATGTGAGAATAAAATAATTGAAAAGTTACACAGTGTCACTGTCAGTGAGAAAAGCTGTATCAAAATGTTCATTCATCCATTTTTTGTGTCAGAAGCACTACACCCGACTCCTCAGCTGCAGACGAGCTGATGAATGACTTCATCTTCCTTTGTGTTGCACTTTTTAAGTGTCAAATTAAACACAGCATAAGATTGGCACCCTGGATGAATAATGACATTCACACACATAAAGGAGGATGTAGAAGGGTGGAACAGAGGATTTTTTTTTTATAAATTAACAGGTTAAAAATATGAGGGCCAGCACATTAAATCCATGCTTTTAAGCAGAGCGCTTAGAGCTCTTTTGAACACCATGTTCTGTCTTTTTAAATCGTGGACATTTAATCTGTCTGTTTAACCTTTTTTAACGATCAAAAATTATGGCTCCTGATTCTTTTATTGATGCTCTCTGCACCGGCCATGTTATTTTATCAAGTTTTATGCCAGTCTCTTTAAATGAGCCGATGATCACTGTGGCACATCTCAAATGCTGCTTAAACCCTGTAGATATAATGCCTCCTAAATTTCACTGTGAAGTAATGGATTTGACTGCCCCTCGGTTGCTCTCAATAATTAATAGTTTATCCTCTGGCTACATCCCAGAATATTTGAAGCCTGCCTGTGTAAAACCATCTGAAAAAATCCAGCCTCAATCCGAAAGCAGGACTTCTACATCAGTTTGAAAACCACCTTTTTCTTTGCAGAAGACAAACGCTCTATAACTCCTCAAAGCGTTGACATAAAACAACATTTATGACAGTTTTAAGTCATGTGGTTATACTGTTCATAGAAGCAGAGGTCTATCACAGAATTCTGGACCCTCTTCAGAGGCATTCTCTACGGGCCCTCCCAAAATCCATGGCTATTTATTCCAGTATCTTTGTGGACCCTCCTCACAGGGACCTGTATATTAAGTCCCCTTTCCCCCAGACGATGACCAGCCATTAAAAAAAATGGATGCCACCAAATTAGACTGAAATCCTGATAATCAGCATCCTAGTTCTGGGCTACTGAAACATGGTGGTTTTCCATGACTCCATGAAGAGAACCTTGGAAGAGAACCTGCAGCGTCTGTAGATTAAAAAGGCTTATTTTACAGTAAGTAATGATTCTTATTTTCACATGATTTTACACTTCATTTCTGCCATATCCTGTTGAGGATATCATATTACTCACGTTTTTTTATACTTTAATACATAAACTGATGAAGAGACATTTTCCCACTGCTTCAAAACAGCCTACATCATCCCTGTACCTGAAATGTGTGCAGTGTCTGTGGCAGCTTGTGGCACTGACCCCCATGCTAATGAAGACAACGTCCTGCCAGCCCGGGCTTCTGCAACTGGATATTGGACTTCCTCACAAACACACCGCAGACCGTTTAGATTGGCAGTCAGGGCTGTGTGCTCAGTGCCCTCCTGTTCACGCTGTGCACACACACAAACACACACACACACACACAAATGAACTCTACTGTGAAGTTTCAGACGACACCTCCGTCATCATTGGCCAGATTACAAGCAACAATGAGAGTTCATATCAGGGGAACAAATCAACAGTCCTGCAGGCTGGTGCACAGAGAACGTCCACAAAATCAATGAGCTCAGTGATGATTTAAGAAAAAGGAGGCACAAGTTGAGGTGGAGCAGGTGAATAGTTTTAGGTTACAACATTACAGAGAAGTTGCCATGGTGATCACACAACTCCACCCTTAATGAGAAAGCTCAGAGCTAACCGTAGTTCTTAATGAAAGTTAAGAAGGCAAATTCCACATGCCAAGTTCTTGTTACCTTTTCCACGAGCCATAAAAACAATCCTGAGTGGAAACATTACAAATTGTTGTTGGATGTGCACAACCCAGAACAAGGACGCTCTGCAGCTGATCCAACATACTGATATCACTAAAAGAGAACAGTGTTAGATGTTGGAAATGAAAATGGAAGCAACAGAGGAGATGTGGAATCTGCTCCTTGGTGGCCCATCATGTGACCGGGTCCTGAGGATTAATTAAAGGAAATGAAATTACACTGATTATGGAGTTGGAGAGGGAGGGGCTTCCTGTGCTGATTGAAAGCACACTGCGTTAATTTGTCTCCACTTCCTCTCTGAAGTCAGAGGCCAGAGGTCAAAGGTGATAGATAAGTTAATATGGCTGGTAATGATTCAGAGACAGACAGAGGAGACGTTCTTCCCTCACATGGACAACACGGACATCAGTCATTTGGAAATGCAGCAGAAATAGCTCTGTGTCTTCGTGGGCAGGCTGAGCAGTCATCTGTCTTCAGCTCGAGAATACACAGCAAAACGTGTATCTTTGAAAGCACCGCAGTAAAAGGGAGGAACAAAAATAACCAGAAATGTGAGTCACTGTTTCAGTATTCAGAATCTTCCACTGTATGCTCACTTTGTGTTTTGATGATGTGAAGAGCAGCGCTGGTCAAACCTCCCTCAAACCCAAATCTGTGTCAACAATGTCAAGTTTGTCTATCCCAGCGCTGATCTCTGAGAATCAACAATGCCAACAATTGTGGGTCTTATTATCATATCTGTGTCCACCCTGATATACTAACTTTTTAAAATCAGCCAACCAGTGTGAGATAAATGAGCCCAATCTGCTGCTCCACCTCTAGCATACTCTCATTCTCCTAACTGTTTCAAGGGCAGTGTTCTGAGGCTGGCAGGTCTCTGCTCACTTGTTTGCTGGTGATGCTCTTCATACAGCACTACAGAAGCTCCACCTCTGGCTCTTCCTCACCTGGAGGCTATGAGGCTCTTCTACAATTTAAACAATTTCCTGCGGGGATTAATATATTAGTATTTCTGATTCTGATTCTTCTCATTTCTCTATTCACCCCACCTTGACTCCGTCCTTCTGCCTGTGACCTGGAAATTGATTGCAGCATGCCATCATGAAGGAAGTCTCAGTTTCGAAAATGCATAAAGAATGGTAAATGGACTGTACTTATATAAGACCTTTCTAGTCCTCCAACCATTCAAAGCTCTTTGCACTACATATCTCATTCACTCACATTCACACACTGATGGCATTAGCTGCCATGCAAGGTGCCAACTGCTCATCAGTTTGAGGAGCTAAAACACAGTCACACAGAGCCTTCAGGAGCAGTTTGGGGTTCAGTATTTTGCCCAAGGACACTTTGACATGCAGAATGGACGACCCGTTTTACCTCTGAGCCACAGTTGCCCAGGAAGAGGGATGACTGCTGGAAGAGCTTTTGTGCAAGGGTGGACATCTTTTGGCACCAATGACGTGCAAAAAAGTTGTGTCACACAGCTGGAATGTACAAACAGTGAGGAGCAACACTCTACAAATATGTTGATAAGTTGTATTACTTACTTACTTTAAAGGGGCCATATTATGAAAAAATTCAGCTCTCCCACAGTGTGTACAGTGTACAGTGCGTGGTGCGTACGTCTCTTGTGGCTGTTTTTAAAACACGCTGTTTAGATTTTGAGCTGGTAGCGACATCACTAACGGGCTCATGAACATATCCCAGAACCAGAACCAGAATTTTGTGTTTCTTTTGTCTGATTACCACAAGCTAACGCTAACTGCTAGTTAGCCATTAGACGCTAACACTAACCATTAAACAGCTACCTAACTAACTAACGTTAGGTTAGTTAGTTAGGTAGCTGACTGACATTAGCTTGTGCTAATCGGTGCTAACAGCTAACAGCTATCTCGTATCAGCTTTATTTGCTCCGTGATGCACACTAACGTAATGGCAGTAGTTCGTTAGTTGAATGTCTGTCTGGGGCCTTTTCGTTTTCAGGGTCTGACTCTGGTTCAAACATATAAGGTTACGGTACGTGTTCTCTGGCAGCCATGTTTCTCCCAGTGCTCGAGCTCAACTCAGGTCGGCACACCAGGAGAGAAATACAGTATGTATACTTTGTATAGATAGCTAAACACATGTTTATGTGTATACAGTGGTCCCTCGTTTATCGCGGGGGATACGTTCTAAAAATAACCCGCAATAAACGAAATCCACGAAGTAAGTTTTACAATTATTATACATGTTTTAAGGCCGTAAAACCCCTAACCACACACTTTTATACATCTTTTTACACGCATTTTGTACAGTACTCCCTTAATCAGGACGCAGTGCGGTTCTCCCTTAGTCAATTTAGGTCGCAGAACACAATGCGCGTTCATACTGTACAGTACGCTGTAAAAAGAAGCATGCAAAATTACACAAAAAAAAATCCGCGAAACAGCGAGTCAGCGAAAAGTGAACCGCGATATAGCGAGGGACGACTGTATACAAATTCTTAGACAGTTCTTCTGTGCATCGTGCAAACTGTTTTAACCTGGTGCACGTGAGCCCTTTATCGCCTCACTTTGTCGTTACTTCAGAAATGTACCGTTATGGCGGCTGCAGTCTTTTTCTATCACAGTGAATAAAACAACATAAACACTGCAGCTGCACAGCAGGATGCTGAACAATGGGTTGGCTATAACAGCAGTTAGTCCACTGGTTCTCAGTGTCACAAAGTAAATGAAGGAACGTAAACACAGTTACTGTGGGGAATATATCAAGCGTGACATAGTCTGTTGACGGACGATACATCCATCTGGTGATACTATCGTAATATCAACGTGAAAAATCTGACCTGAGCTACAAGTCATCTGTCGTGAGATTTCTGCTAACTTGTTCTGCTAACGAGGAAAAATGTTTAGCTTCAGCCAGGGTGACACCCAAAAATGACAAAATCATTCTTCAGCATTAGAATTAAACTCCTCACTCACAAGTATTGTGAACAGATATGTGTTTGTGGCGGTGGCCTGGAGGCCATCCTGACCTTTGACCTCCCTTCCTCCCCTCGTCCTCCCCCTCTGAGGCTGTTTGATGTCTGAGAGCTGCTAACAAGGGTCTCTTCATGATCTGATGAGGCTGAATACACTCAAAAAGCTTTCTGTGAAGAAGTGCAACAGTGTCAGCCTGCCTCCACTCATTATCTGCTGGATTTTGTTTGTGACACAAAACACTCAACATCAGCCCTTCTCCCCTTTAATTGGAAGGAAACTTTCCGGTAAACACGTGTTGGAAATCAGAAATCATGTTTTGCTGTTTGTCTATTCCCTGCAGGCAGAGCGGCACAGGTACACAGAGAGGGAGGGGGAGCGAAGTGGCAGCAGAGCATTCAGAGTTCTTGTCTTCACTCGTGGTGTAGGCCCACTGATGACAAAATGGGAGTCATCCTACCCACAATTCCTCTGTCCCGCTGCTCTGGAAGAAAGGGCTGTCAGAAACAAAGCGTGAAGGTGTGCAGGCTGGGGCTGGCATGGTGGGGTAATGATTAGAAAGAGTAAGGGGTGAAGGCTGGGGTGTGAGCACATGCGTGTGTGGGGGTGTCACAGGAGCCTGGGGGTTAGCTTGTTATGAGGAGGCTGTAAATTGAAAGTGGCGAAGCAGCCGACGTGACTTAAGAGTTACAAATCACTACAACACGCTCCAGTCAACCTGACAGACTGCGACTCCCTGATGCACACACACACACACACACACACACACATACACACACAGACTGAGACAGCTAATTAGACTCCACACACAAGGTTCGTTCTTAATGACATCTGCATGAGATTTTTCTACACCTTTTAATGTAAAGTGCACATCCAGTGTGTGTTTGTGCGTTGCTGTCCCGACTTTTCCCCTGTGAGAGGGTTTCTAAGTTTGACATTTCCCTGGCTGACAGCGGGTGTTCGTGTGAGTGTGACAGTGCCTCAGTGTGTGTTGTGTGTGTGTTTATGTGTGTATGCATGAGCAGCCACCACAGAGGTGGTTTTCCGGCTAATGCAACTGGTGTTAAGTGTTGCTGGCTGTCTTAGCGGTAAAGTTCTGGGGACTTTCTCAGGCACTGTCTGATGGTATCCTGTTCATTCAAATGAAAGCTGCTAACCAGGCACATGTGGAAAATGGACTGAACCTTTGTACCTTCACAAACAAAGAGCTTTACAGTTTGCTTTTGTTTGTTTGTTTGTTTACGCAGTCACACTAGAACATATAAATTATGGTCAGAAGGGAGGAACATATTTCCAAAGTATCACAGAGACGAACATTAGAACTGACGGTCGAGATTGTATGTTCATTTTAATTTATTTTTTTTTTTGTTACAGCATCTAGTGGCCATTAGTGATATTACAACCTGACATACTCATGCACTATATATTGTTTATCATACATTACAAGTCAGAGTAGCAGCGTATATGTCAGTCAGTGGTATACTATGTGTATGATTTGTCTGGTCTTATTTGGTCTGTATGCAGATGCCAGCAAAGATGTAAACACATGCACACATGATATGCATTTATGGACGCCCACAGGGAAATGATGCATATCATATCAGAAGAATCAAGAAGACATTCATATATTTACCGTACAGTCCTCACTCGATTTTGACATTCAGTAGCACTATTATACAGTGATGTAAAGTGTTTGAGACATTTCAGAAGTTGTTTAATGTACATAATGTACAAAGTGACCACATGAGGTCCGTTCAGAAGCACACCTGAGTATAGTTTACTGTGAACCGCCACACACAGCTTCAAATCTTCTCTATCAATTTCTCAACTGTCACTGCCACTTAAAAGCATTAAATGTCCACAGCAATTTTTTTATAATTTATTAATAATTATAACAATACTGAAAAACAAACCAAGCAGACCTTTTTAAGAATGTGGACATTTTTATTCATGTGTAAACGAAGCACAGGTAGACGCTGCAGAGACATGCAGTGACACCTGTGCTCAATCTGAATGTGTCATCTGTTGAATAAAACAAATATGCCGTGCATTCCTCAAATCTGATTTTTCAAAGAGTGTTGAAGCTCTGGTGTCTGTTGTGCTCCATGTGAAGGACTGGATTCTTTTCAGACTTGCTCTCAGACCCAGCTGTGCGCCTGCGATGATGATTTGGAGCAGTGGTCTTTGTTGGTATACAAGGCTGCTGTCGTGTATTGACCTGAGCAGAGACAGCGCTATGTTTATGTGCAGTCTGGTGTTCCTACAGAGACTGCAGCTCAGCTTTCAGCTTTGTTTGCTATGCTTGCAGTGGTCACCATCTACATTGCAAACTCAAGGTCTGCAGCAGGAAATGTCTCCAGTAA
Source organism: Larimichthys crocea (assembly GCF_000972845.2). Classification (NCBI taxonomy): domain Eukaryota; kingdom Metazoa; phylum Chordata; class Actinopteri; family Sciaenidae; genus Larimichthys; species Larimichthys crocea. Next base: position 31,184,202 of record NC_040011.1, on the reverse strand, counting down.
CATGGAGGGAATGTCAACACGTGCCACTGCCTTCAAAAGTCTCTCTCCACATTGATAGTGCATATGCTAGTCTGACATCTGATCAGGTCTCGCAGGATCCTTATGGAATGGAAGAACAATTACATTGTGACATTTATTATGTGGTTCAATTTACAGTGTGCAGCTGAAAGAGCTACAGTGTAGTAGTCTCAGCAGTACTGTATCACTTTGACATTTAAAAGAATTCCCTCATGTACTTGACCTGCTCAGGTTTTTGGGGAGAAACTCTCTGAATGTCAGCGTTTGTTTGAAATGGATTCAGAAGTCAAAGTAACGGGATGAGGAGAAGACAGTTTGCCAATGATAAAGACTGAGTGCGAATGAAACGGAGTGGCAGGAGCGAGGAGAGAAATTGCAAAAGGCTTTAACTACTGTAGAGACATGACATGGTGGGCTCTATGGAAGAGGACGTCTGTGGAAACTTTTTTTTTAAATTCTATTTTTCTAAAATATATTATTATTATTTTTTTATCAAAATGTGCTGTGTAAATGTGTATGGGTCATTTACAGTGTGTTTTTCTATTTATTTTGTATCATTCTAGATTTTATTGTTGGTTTATTTAATTTATTAAATGTATGTTTTTATCTTATTTTTAAGTATTGTTTGTGTTTATGTTCTTGCTGCTGTCAAATTTATTATTATTATTATATGTCAAAGTTATCATTATTATTATTATGATTATTATTATGAATACAAAATGAGGACCTCATTCAGTGTGGTGCAAAGACAGGGAGCTCTTCCTGTTTAGGAGCATACATTACAATGTCAGGCTGTGTAGGAACATTTCACGCAAAATAACAGTTGAAAACACTATGTTTGTTGAAAAGTATTAACAATAAAATAACAATGAGCCAAATGTATCAGCACATGAAACAGTTTGTGAATGCTGTAGGTCAGATATCAGTAACATGGGACGGTGTTTAGCTCAGTTGGTAGAGCAGCCGTCCCGTGTACAAAGGCTCAGTCCTTGCTGTGGAAGCCCAGGGTTTGAATCCGACCTGTGGCTCTTTCCTGCATGTCATCCCCCATCTCTCTCTTTCCCCGCATTCCTGTCACTCTTCAGCTGTCTCTGTCAAAATAAAGCTTGAAAAGGCCAAAAAAAAAAAAAAGATAGAAGGATATCAGTTACATTTGTGTTTAGTACATTACACACTGATCAAATAAGCAGATTTATGATGATCTTTACATATACACATTAATTACTATATGAATGCTGCATCGCTGGTCTATACAACAGCTCCTGATGCTTCTAGTGGAGTAAATACTACTCTATATACTTGAAAATGAGCCTCTGCTGACTAACTGGTTGAATATATAATATTTCTACTTGTTCACAGAGGTGACATATGTGTACTTTACATCTGAGTCAAAACCATGTGAATCTTAACCACGACAACACTGACTAACTCAGCTGGAACCGTGTCTCACCAGAAGAAATTTGGTGAATTAACTACAGCCAGCCACAGTAAGCCATATACTGCCTGCTCTTGGTTTTGACTTGGTCTCAATTCTTTAAAGTCTTGGTCTTGTCTCAGTCTCAGAGTCTCAGCAGTGGTCCTTTAACATCCAATATGTATCAGCCACATGTATCAAGCAAAGAAATTGATTACAGATAAATGTGACATGATCTAAAGCAGATTTGAAACTGAACGTGAGAACAGAACAGTGACTGCATCTGTACCTTCAGTTCAGGATACAAGTCAGATAATAACCTCTGTGGGTGTTCTCATCCAGAGCCACAGCTGTACATGGCAGAGGTGATCGGTTTGCAGCCTCACCCTCAGCCAGACAGTCACTGTCACACTGTAAGACCCTGATGGCAGAACACTGCAGGAGATAATGGCCCTCATGTCCTTATTGCACCAACCATGATATGTTAAAGTTTGAAGCTGATAGCAAAGATCTTGTCATATTTCTGTCAGTGCCCAGTGAGTACACGTGTAGCACCCAGACCTCCAGCCACTCCAGCACAGCCGTGAAGGCTGATTTGCATATTACTTTGAAGGAAGACACCTCCCTGCCCTCCCAGCACTCATCTTCACTCACACTGATGCTGCTGGTGGCTTGTTTACCACACAGAATCTGATTTGGTAATGTATCTTCACACCACAAAAATGGATTAATTGAAAGGAAATGATGGCAGCATGATGGTATACGTTTGGAGGAATTAGCTGGTCTGAATTGAATTATTGTCGGCTATGACGCACCACAGTGTGTGATTAAAAAAATGTCAAACGAGCTCTACTGGGAGACTTAATAAATAAAGTCCATCAGCTCCTTTTAGCAGTCTGTTTGTCTGTAACAGGCAGTGAGCTGCTTTGAAGAATGCCCACGCACAGAGAGGTACGCTCCATCCATCACAGTCAAGATGGAACCAATGGATCACAGAGGGAGGGAAGGCTGCAGTGCCCGTTTTTTTACAACATGCCATAAATGTATTCAGTTTATTTATTTGTTTATTTCAGTTCAAAGGTCATGTCTTTTACACATAGAATGCAGCTATACACAGCAGTCTGCACATTCACTGACTCCACTTGTTTGCTTTCCTAATAAATAAAACTCTGCCTCTTGTATTTATTCTGCCAAACAAACTGTGCTTGTCAACCCCGTAGACATCAAATTGTTGCTCGATGTGTGGAACAAGATATATCCCAAACTCCTACAAATATCTGAAGAACTGGCTACAGTTCATTTACAACATCTGGCACTGCTCAGACTCGTTTAATACAACATCATCAGATCAAGTGAGAACACTAACAGAAACCAGATCATACCAGTGATTCACATATTAACAGAAATGGATGAAGGGTTACCAGACGGAGTGTACCTTTAGTAGACTAATATAGTAGGCAACTTTCATATTGGATTTTTTTGTAGGAAGTTTTTGTTCTTTCTGCTGTGTCTACAGTGTGCTGAAGCCTGTGGTCGTGTCAGAAAAAACTCAGATGTGAGACAGAATCAGAACCAGGTGTATTGCCTTGATGTTTGTTTAATATAGTAAGTAGAAAATATGAAGACAAAAAATAAAAGTACAGCAAGTTAAGAAGCATGAATAGCGAACAAAGAAATGAATGTGCAAATGTTCGCTTTACATGAAGTAAAAAGAACATTTGTACAAGATGTATGTTAATCTAATGTAGTGAGGCAGGTGGTGTGAACTTTATGTTTATAGATTATGTTTAGATATTGTCCTGTAACTAGAAGGTGGGCTGACTATAATGAATAAAAAGTATTTAGTGCTTTGCAATTGCTCCAGAAGCACAGATTACCTGTGTCTACCTGCATGCATGATAATATTTATTGGGTTTAGAGAAAGACTGGCGATTTGACCACATCCATATGAAGCATCTTCATTTAGGTGTTGTCCACATGAAGACAGAAGGTGAAGATGGCTGATTAAAGCCAGCAGGTGTAAGATGGAAACTCTCAGTTGAATCTCCCAGAACATTGTGGAGGCTTTAAAACTGAAAACTGAAAGACGGAGCAAGAGGACCGAAAAAAATATTCAAATAGCAGAATCCAAAGACTGACTGTGATAGAAAGATGATCAAACAGCATGTGAGATTCATCTCATAAAGAACAGAACACTAAATCAATTTTTTTGTCTGATACAACAAATAAGCTGTCCACATTTAGAATATGATGAAATGAAATCTCAAATCAAATCCAATTAAATCAATTGAAATGACCTCCATTCTATGATTGAATGTTTTTCACAGCACAGAAAGAAGTCTATAAAAAAATAAACACATTTATATAACAGACCTAAAGGAAGAAAGAATCGTGCCTAAACCAAATGAATCAGACTATGGGACTGTCCTTCCAGGGGCAGTGGGGACGGTAACATCCACTGGGAAGGGGAAGCAGCAAACTATGTATTATTTCACTGATAGAACAGATTTTTATATTAAACACTTACAAAACACTTTGACTTAAGGTTGGATTTTGTGCTAACTGTGGTTCGGTGCAAATATGTTAAGTTCAAGTTGATCATCAGTCCACCATCTAAAGATCATGTTTTCATTTTTTTTTTTTTTTTTACCGACCAACTAACTAACTAACTAAGAATTTAATATTTCTAACTACATTCTTTGGAATTAAATGTTTTGAGATTTGTCTTTGCACAACAGCTTCTGACAATATCCAAATACAAGCTGGAACAATACAATGAATACCTCCAGGAGATGCTGTCAGGCCTTTCACCATGCCTTCCAATGCAGCCATTATGAACAGGTATAGATAGATAGATAGATAGATAGATAGATAGATAGATAGATAGATCTTTGCTAGACCTATTCCTTTCAAATGTTCATGTCAGAAAGAAATGTATTAAAGTGGCACAAAGAGTCAATGTCCGTGTGCCCTGAATATAAATACAAGAGAGACCCTGATCTCTGACAAAGCCACTCTGGACCAAGAAACGTGCAGTCTGTCAGTATTATTCGCTTTTGTGGAAAGCTGTGCAGTGAACTACAGCTCTTGTCTCATACAATATACGTCACACCGACACCAACAAGGCTATCACCTTGGGACATTTCACTTTGTTCTCCAGAACGAGGAAAAAAGTATGAAAAGAGGTGAAAATCAGTCAAGTGTGGACATACTGAGAGCTGCAGAATTTTGAAAGGAGAGTTAGTCAGTTCTGTATGAACCTAGAAACCTTGTGGAGAGGAATGACATTGTAGTCTCGCTCATCATGAAAATCCAATCTCAACTGTTTTAAACTTTATTGACTTACAAATTCATCTTTTAAATTTACAATCATACATGTAATGCATGGTGCATTCATTGCCACCATTTACAGGCTACTGTCCATATTATCTTCTGAAATAGGGTCACATGGTTGTCCACTGCCTCTCTATAATTTGGGACAATCAAGGGAAGCGCCATCACACTTGTAACAGGGACTACCCTTGACTGCTTTAGCCTTACATTTGTCAGACAGGAGTTTTTCAGTGGCCATCGATCAGAAAGTCTCAACATGCTTGCCCCTTGGTTTGTGAATTTGTTGGTTTGGCTGAAACAGCAACACTTTTCTTTCAAAAAGAAATTGCCTTAGTAAATCTTCCACCCTGCAAGACTGCCTAACAGCTATCAAGGACTGGATGTCAGACACCCTACTCCAACTTAACCCTGACAAAAACAGAAATCGTCATCACAATCCTGAGAGCATTTCTGAAAAATGACACCAGTGTATTGGTGCTCTAGCTACAAATGCTAAATGGGCATCAAAAATGTTTTCTTTGACCAACATGAACTGAAATGAGGTTACTAGACATTTAACTAACATGTAGCAGGTTACACATTACACCACTGTGACCAATTGGTTACCAGTTGAATGTAGAATTGATTTCAGATTTCTTTGACTCACCCATAAAGCTCTGCACAAGGATTATATTTCTGAATTATTGAGTCCCATGACCTCAGTAAAATCTCTGACCAATGCCTCCTGAAATCTAAAAACCAAAGGTGACCAAACTTTTGCATTGGTGTCTCCCTCCCTGGAAAAGCTTTGCCTCCTGTTATAAAGAAACACAGTTAGCCAGTGCTGTTAAAAACTGACCTCTTTCTTACAAACTTTGTTCTGTTTATTGTTTTTATATTGTTGTTTCCTGTTTCCTGTTTTTACATTCTATGGTTTACATTGTATCTTGTAACTCTGGGTGAAATTCGTTTCATGAAAAAAGTTTGCTGCTGTTTAAATGAGTAGATGAATCACATATTCATCTCCTCTGTATATTTGTTCGTATCCAGCTATACATACATGTAAATCTGTCACTGATTAATATTGAGTTTGCTTTTGCCTTTGAACTTTTTTTTTTTGCACACCACACATCACACTGTCATTCATTAGAACGTGCTCTTCAGACTAAATGACCAAATACCTCATTTGTCATCTTGCCAAAATGATTCATGTGGCCATTTTTCTGATCTGTGCCCTTGTTTTACAGGCCATGGTTTGTTGATGCCTTCCATTTGTTACTATGATGTCACCTCCACAGGCAATAGATAATGACAAGAGTCGTTAGCAGCACTCACTTACCTCTCTGGCCCAAACTGCTGCTTCACATTCACTGGTACTTTCTCTAGCTTGTCATGTATAGCTTCTCTGATTTTGGGAAATATGTTTATGTACGATCTTCCTAAGAATGCAATGAGAAATGAGGTACCATGCTGAATACTGTACAGAGCACACATGGACAGCGTCCAACTTGTCAAGTCTTCCTAAAATGACAAATTGCTCTCGTATTTTTAACCTGATTTTCATGTACAGGTAAAAATAAAAAATGAAAAAAGCGATACATGATGTCAAGTAACAAGCTTTAGAGATGCTGGCAGATGTATTTTAGATAGAGCCAGGTTAGTTTTCCCTTGAGAGTGACACTGATATCCAACATCTCAGTCAGCGTTCTTCCCAAAATCTTTGACTATTTAAGGCTGATTTCAAACACTTGGCATTGTCGAGGTGTAAGTCCTGATCCTTAAAACCGTGTTTCCTGAATTTCTTTACCTGGAATCACAGTTCTTGTTATCCCTACGCATGTTTATTAATCTAAAACCCAATCTTAGGGAAAAAAGCTATTCTATATAAATATTTTATACCTCGTCTAGCATAAAATCTACATTTCAAAGGTAATATATAATGTTGAATGATGTGACTAAATGTTTACTCCCAGTCCCCTCATGTGGTTACTGTTTACATGTTGAGTGTTCACTGGGAGTTATACTTAAAAACAATATTTACTTCCATGTAGCCATGTTACAAATAACGTCAATCATCTCCTAAAAACATTTAAATTTCAGTAAAAAAGAAAAAGTAAGTAAATTAATGTTTTCAAAACATTTCAGTGTGATTTTCTGTAAGGACTAGGGATGTAACGATACATTCAACTCACGACTCGATTCAAGTCACGATTTTTTGTTCGCGATACGATTTTTTCACAATTTTTTTAAATCAAAATGAGCTACAGACAAATTCTGACCAAATAAAATAATCTTTTTATTTGTAGGAAAAAAAATCTCTCTTTACAGAAACTCTCAAACAGTTTGTGTTCTTATTAGGGCTGCCAGCAAGCAGCTGATCTGACCATTACCTTTCAGCTTGAAGTATGAGCTAACTGAAAATAAAAACAATTAAGATGATAGCTTATCCGCCGCGGAGGAAATGCGTCCGGTGGGGGCCAGCCAGCGCTGGGGAGAGGTCCCACGAAGGGATCCTCCCGCACCGTGCGGCCGTCCCTGAACCGAGTTTAATCCCCCGTGCAGACTGCGCGGAAGTTGCGGTGATTGGTTAAAATTGCAAAACCCCTGAATTCACGGGGATTCACTAAAGTTGCGTTGAAGTTGCAAATCGCAACGTTGTGAATTCCTGGTGGGTCTGTGTTATGGTATCATTTACGGTACAGTCAGGCCTGACGCCGATTACCACTACTGCGCGTGTGTGTAGGGGTGTGTGTGTGTGTGTGTGTGTGTGTGTGTGTGTGTGACACAGAAAGGCAGACACGGCAGTGGAAGCTGCAGCCACAACGTAACCTATTTCAAATTTTTAAAAAAAGACGAAAAAGAACTTCTCTCGCATTCGCCAAGAATCGCGATTAATTTTTTCTATCAACCGATGCGAGCCGTCACGCATTTGTACCGATTTTTAATCGTGTCACGATGTATCGTTACATCCCTAACGTCCAGCTTTAAAATGTTTCAACTTGGAACAGAATTTGCACAATGGTGCAAAACAAATGTGGCAGCAGAAAAAGGAGAGAGGCTCAGAGTTTCCAGTGTTTGATAATCATCAATCTGATCATGAGTATGAGCTGTCACACACAATCACATTTACAGGCACACTTCACTTCCACACACATTCAGAGCATGTTGTTACAGCAACAGTGCTGTCAGTCTGGGAACACATCCATTGGCTATTTGTGGCCAATGAACAGAGACTGCAAAAGCACTCCAGCAGTCACATGTGCAGTCCTGAATAAAATGAGAACACACTTTTATTTTCTGTTGTACCTGGAAACTCCATTAAAGTTTGAAGGAGTGGTTCATCACCAACATGCACAGTGGACAGATAGTGACAACTCTTGTTACATCTCATAGTGAATTAGCAGGTAGTTTTTCCTCAACAAGGCCCCAGAGTGAGGGACAGAACTGGCACCGCGATGTAACATGTAGTTGTGTTTAGATGTTGTGCCGTCACGTCACGTGACTTAGACATGCAAAGCAAACAAACAAGCAAGTTGCCGGCTCACGCTCATCAGCACACACAGTGCGTACAGAAGAATGGCAGAGAGGAAGAGGAGCTCCGTGTGGCTGTATTTTCAAGCTGAAAACAAGACAGAACAAAACAGCAAAATGTGGGATTTATAAAAAGCTATTCAGGTATAATGGAAACACTACCAATTTATATAAACATATAAAAAACCATCCAAAGGTAAACATGGAGCTACAAAAACAGAGAGAGTAAGAGAGAAATCCCCCACCCCCTGGCCTCGCTGCAAGACCCCCAGTGGTCAGAGGTCATTGGCAGGGGCCTTTCAGCATGGCAGAGAATATCCAGGCAGGTTATAGTGCTGAAAGTAACAAAGTGAAACTCTTATGTATTACTTTAGCCAACTCAAAAAGTATAAATTATGCTAAGACCTTAATGTAATACATTTATCCCATTGAAATGTGTTGTTTAAATGGATACATTTACTGGAATTGAAACACATACACAGACATCATTCAAATTCAAATTAAAGGTGTCTATTTACTTCTTGCATGTCTGTGTAACCTGAATATAGAGAATTTTTATTTAATTTTTGTATTATAGTTTCTCAGCAGTACTTATTAGTTTTAATTTGTTTACTGGTTTGCGTGCACTTTTTATTTTAAAAAAATAATTAAAATTAAAAAAATGAAGCATTTTCTATTTAATTATAAACTTTGTCCTAATTCTGTCCTGGGTTTTAACTATTAATAATAAAAAAGGAAACATCACAAAACACACTTAAGGTCATGAAAATTAACTGAGATTTCGCATCCACCTTATTTAAAGTATCGGTGTCAGTGATACTAGCCTATATTTACTTGGTATTGGATCGATACCAAAATATGCAGTATAGCACACCACTAGTAACATGTACAGTGAAACATGAGTCACCCTGTAATATCTTTAAAAATGTATAACCTAAATTAATCAGAAGATAAAGAATGAAATCATTTGTGTTCCCTAAAATGTCCCCAAATCTGTATTTGGAATTAAATTCTACTCTACACTCCCTCAAAGGTCCAGCAATGTGTGTCTGTCTGTCTATCCGAGACACACAGAGCTGAACATGATCAGCTCTAACTACCAGCTCACATCGCTGTTCATGTCAAAGGTTAGTGTCCACCCAGGAGAAAAACACTCTTTTTAACCTCAGAGCTTGCCTCATGAAGTGTTGTCTGTACATCCATGGTTAAGTGCATACATAAACTGCTAATGGCATATATACTATAGAATCATCTTTGTGATGCAAATCCCAAATGAAAATATGAAAGACAATGACCATGGGAGTTATGACAATGCATGTGAAAGTATTATAACTAAGATCAAGACTGTGTTAGACTCTCACAAGCAAAACAGCAGGCAAGCAAAGACTGACAGTTTGTCAGCTGTGTGGAACATCCACATTAAACACATAATACACTCTCTGCACACTTTAATAAGGAAAATACATGAAGTAAGCTGAACATGTGGAGGATGACTGACGTCAAATAATGGCATTTCTCAGACATTAAAAAAAAAATATATATATATATATATATATGGAAGACGAGCTTGTAAATACATAAAGCCTGAAAGATGAGCATTAAATATGAATTTGTCTACTGATTCATTAGTTATATTGAATTAATTTAATTAATCTACTGTTATCCAGCCTTCTGTAATGGATTCATTTATTCAGACCTTTTCTTTATATTTTGTTTAATTTGATTAACAATTCAAATAAAACAATTATAGCAACAGTGTTTCAACGTGGAGAAGAAAGTGAGCTGAAATACTAGAGGAATTAGAAGGAGACTAACTGGACTGACTTAAGACTGATAGCAGAATCTGTCATGAACTCTACATCGCCAGCACACACACACATGCAGTGTGTATGCAGCATATTCCCGGGCTGTGAGTGTAATCTAATAGCATTTGAGAGCCAGAGTTCTCCCAGTCCCCAGATGTGCAGCATGAGGCTAACAGTGGGGGGAATCCAGGAGCCATGGGGAGGAAGCCAGCTTGCCGGCTGGCCACCAGGGCTGCTGAGAGACTCGGGGCAGAAGGGCCAAGCTCATGAAAGATACATTAATGTAGCTTTTCTTCTCTCTCATTGAACTTATAATGTAGTTGCTGCTCCCTCGGGGTTTGTATCTGTAATTTATCTCACATCCTTTCTCTTTCTGTGTGTGTCTGTATGTGTGTGTAGTTGAACTTGTGTGTGTGTCTGCATTATTCATCTCCTCTGTCTTCTCCTTGTTGTGTTGACATTGCTACCTTTGAAGTCTTTTCATGTGTTGATGCAGGTGCATCTGCATTGCGTCGCCGTGCTTTTGTCATTCTAATTAGCAATGAGCTCTCATTACAGGTTTGCTAGGCAGCAACAAATAGCATAACAATGGGAGGCAAAGCTGTATAAGGGAGTGGATCATGTCTTCAGTGGAGTGGGAGCAGAGTTTTATACAGTGTGAGAACCCTGGGCGGTGCAGCTGGTGACAGCTTGTCAAAGAAACAAATCGACACTGCTGGACTTTATTTCTTATTGCAGTCGGATAAGCATGTGCATATGGTTCGTTGTTAGTAATTAACACGACCCAGCAGGAGTCAAAGACAATGGGTTTTGAAGCTTTAATGCCCCTAGTAACTTTTATTTTGAAAGTGAGGATGATGGATAATGTTAATACAATTAGATCAGTTTGCTGAGGAACGCTGCTGTGCGCTGGTCATGGACAGTGATGAAGGCCTAGTCAGATGGATGTAGTTTTACCTTAGAGTGTAACACAAAGGATTTTAACAGTGCATCTTGTGCACAGTCTCATTTCAGGTGTAATATTTATATTTTTTATTCCTATCATGATGAACAACCCCGTGTTAAGACAATCAGAGGTGTCAAGTAACGAAGTACAAATACTTCGTTACCTTACTTAAGTAGAACATTTTGGGTATCTATACTTCACTGGAGTCATTATTTTTAGCCGACTTTTTTCTTCTACTCCTTACATTTTTGAAACAGCCTCGTTACTCCATTTCCGTCATTCAGACTTGACAGAGGCGACACATGAGATCAGAGGAGAACAAAGAAGTGTTGGCAGAGCTGTGACGTCATTGTGAGACTCAGTTAGTAAAGTTTAGTCCACATGTGAGAACCCGTGTGACACAGAGTCTCCTGTTGTGTGTGTGGACTTTGTCTGCAGTGTATCTGTGTGAACGCCTTCATTCAGCGTGGTCCTCTGGCACTGAGTTACCATGGTTACAGGAACGCCCTGAAACTTTCTAATGATAATCAATAAGAGGTTTTTAGGTTACAACATCATGAATGTAGCCTGATTGCACTTCAATGCTGAAATCTTGTGTTCTAACATATAGAACAAATGTAAAGCCTCAGAGCTTCTTTGTTATTAACAGTATGTAATAGTAATGATGCAGAAAGCTGAGAGCTCACCATCACACTGAAACTTCCTCTTAAATGATAAGAGGCTCACTGGAAACAATATTAAATATTAATAATAATAATTAATGATAAAGATGAAGTAGAAAAAGAACGTACTGAAGTTCTGTAGATGCTTGATTATTTAAAACCTGAGACAAGCTTGGCATGATTAGAGAACAGCTCTTTAACTGTCGGTCAAATATTTAAACTTGATGTCTGCATTACAGAACATGGTTATCAGAGCACTTATCTTATTTTTTACGTTACCTGTAACATCTTTCACTAATTGCAAATGTGGAATATGACTTGGCTGCAGCTTGAAAAACTTTCAGTCAAAAGATTTTTTTTGCTTTAATCCATGATAGAGTGAATTTGATTGTGATTGGATGAGAAGTATAAACATATACCATTCTGACACACTATTGGTTTGTGCGTGATGCATCGCCCTGCACATTACAAATCATGTCACATGCAAGCAAGGAGCTGACTGACTGTCACTGACTTCATGTAGCCTAGTGCGAAAGTGTCCGTGGCAGAGACTGGAGAGAAATCTGAGTTGTTGTTTTTTAGTCAGAATTATTATTTTTTTGATGAATCACTTGGATTAATCATTCATTCTGACAGCACTATACTGTATAGAGCTGTTATACATAGCATAGCATGTTACCATTACAGTACTTATAGGCATATAACTAGTCATCATATCTTCCGCTCCATGAAACACATGTTAATGCGTTTTTCAACATGGACATTTTAATAGAACATCATGGCCTTTAGAAAAGGGTTTTTGGGGGAGGTCGTGTAGAGAACTACAGGCCCCTGTGGCATTTGATGGATTTTTTTTCTTTACATTACTTTTACTTTTATACTTTAAGTAGTTTTGAAGCCAGTACTTTTACACTTCTACTTGAGTAAAAAGCTTGAGTTGATACTTCTACTTAGTAATGATGAATGAGAATACTTTGACACCTCTGAGACAACAAGAGCTTCAGTGTCTCTGAAACAAACAAAGCAGAGCAAAAAGCCTCCTGACTCTTCCTTCTAGTCTCCACTGTCTGTTTGTCTTTTGCATGTCTTGTTGTTAACATGATGAATCAAATGGGAATGAGGACACACTTTGAGAGAGTCTTTCTGTGAAAGACATTCTAATTCAGGTGCCTCTGACTTATATGCCTGGTCAGTTGCTGTGTTAACTGTGCAGCATAGTCTGATTTAGAAAGCTACAGCGTTTTCCCAATTCTCCTATAAACAGTCCAGTAAGTGATTCCTTTTCAGCCCGCTGAGGCCTTACAGACACTTCAGTCAGATGATCAGACAGGTTTCCCAGATTTTAGCAATTAACTTTGCAAGTAGAACCTTATTGTGAATGATACAAAGGACAAAATGACATTTAATTTAAAACTGATTAGGATTTACCATCAATTCTGAATTTACAATGAAGGTTAAATACACATAGTGGACTCCTTTTACTTTCCATTTTATGTATGATCTTATTTTATGTATGTATGCATGTATGCATGTATGCATGTATGTATGTATGTGTATGTATATATATATATAGCTCCTAGGGCTTTCGTCCGATCTTCTTGAAACTTGCTGCATGGGTTTATGAGGCTTTGACAATGAAAAGTTATCAAAATCATAACTTTTTGATTTACTATGTCAGAGGGGCGGGGCCACGAAATTCCCCATTTCGCAAGTGCTGTAACTTTGTGAAAAATTCTCCAATCTTCACCAAACTTCTCATATACAACGGTAGACTGGCCTAGAATACATTTCCACAAAAATATTCTGTGATTTTCATAGCGCCTGTTAGTGGAGACAAAAAAGACCACTTTTACGAGATGACGTCCGCCTGGAACAAATTTGAACGCAGATCCACCTCAAACTAAGATGGATGTTGTCAAGGTCTTGGACTTGACATCTGAGAAATAATTTCATCAACTCATTTGTCCACGAGGAGGCGCGTAATGAACCAAATTGCTGTGAGCTCATATCTCATGAACGCTTCAGCGAAACGGAACCAAATTTGATGTCATGCTTCGGGCGCTTGTCCCCAGTCCAGGAAAACAATATGGTGTCATTTCGTCTCTAGGGGGCGCTTAATTACCAAAACTTTTATCAAAATGATTAATTTTGGGGGAACGGGTGTGCCATTTCCACATGCACATTTCGACGTGCGCATATGCGGAGGCCCACCATCGGCTGTTGCAGCTTTAATTTTTATTTTTTTCTCCATTATTATTTGTTCTTCTCACATTTACTGTGTTCAGGAAATGTTAAAATCGCCTTCTCTGTTTCTTACTCTGTTGGTTAATATGATGGCTTAAGTGACTCTGTCCGAGCATTGTCTCCTGCCTATCTACCTGAGCTAAACATTAGAGTATACTGATTTTTCAGTAGCTTGGTAATCCTAGGTTATTGGTGTTTCTTTAAGATGGGGTATGCACGGTTTTTTTTTGTTTTTTTTTTCTATTCACCTTGATGCCTTCTCGAGCAGAGATATGGAAGTAGAAAGTGTTATCCTGTTGGGTTGAAGAATGGGCATCTTGTCTTTGTTAGGTACAAGGTATGGGGAGGAAGGGGAGGGACTTGGGAGGGGATTTATTGTCTTTTTTTCTGTTTTTTTTTTTTTTGTTTTTGTTTTTTGTTTTTGTCTTTCATTTTCCCTATTTTTTTTGGCTCAGGATTGCATGTCAGGTGTGGGAGAGGTGTCACCCAGATTTATTATTTATTTTATTCTGTTTTATAGACATGACAACTCAATAACGCTTCCGCTTTATTTCCTGGAACCTGAAGGGTGCCAACCATCCGTTAACTAACAAGATAATGACTCTTTAACATCTTAGGGTGACATTTCTTTTACAGAACTCACCTCTGCACTTCCGAAGTCCAGCGTATCAAACGCCCTTGGAAAGAGCAGGTATTTCATTATAGATTCCCTGTGAGGGCGAGAGGGGCGGCTATCCTTATACACAAGAATTTTCCATTTGAATTAGAAAACTCCATTGAAACCCGAACGGTCGATGTGTGATCATCTCTGGTAGACTATGCAACAGCCTGTGATCATGGCCTGTGTATATGCTCCCACATGGGACGATGAAATTCATCACAGGTTTTTTTCCTCCTTCAAAAGTTGATGACCACTCTTGATTATGGGTGGTGATTTCAATTTTGTTCAGATCCCTCCCTTGACAGATCTTCCACTACCCTCAGTGTTTCTAAGTCAGCTAAAGTTCTTGACACATATAAACACGTTTAGGTTTATTTGACCATGGGAAGCTACATCCCACTCAGACAAAGCCTTTTCCTTTTTCTCCCACGTCCATCACTCATATTCGAGATTTGACTTTTTTTCTTTTGGATATTATTTTCCTGCTGAAGTTCGCTCGTGCGAGTACCATAGTATTGTTATCTCAGATCATGCCCTGTTCTACAAGAAATCAGGTTCCCCAGTCGTGTCCCCCCCTCTAGACAATGGAGACTCAACTCTTCTTTGCTAGCACAGGCTTCCTTTAAAGACTTCCTTAATACACAGATTTCCTTGTTCTTCGATATCAATGACTCTCCAGAAATATCTAGATGTACTTTATGGGAAACTTTTAAGGCGTATATGCGTGGGCAAATTATTTCGTATGTTTCAAACCTAAAGAAATTAGAGAGGGCCGAACTAGAATCGATTACCAAGGAGATTTCTAAAATTGACAATAATATGCTTGTTCCCCCACCGCCCCTTTATAAAGAACGTCTCCAACTTCAATCAAAATTTGACTTATTAACTACTAGCAAAGTACAAAAACAGTTATTTCTTATCAGACAACGCTATTTTGAGACTGGGGACAAAGCTGGAAGATTGTTAGCTCACCAGGCTCGTACAGCCGCTTTATCCAGACTGATCCCCAAAATTAAAGCCACTTCAGGTGAAGTTACCTCAAACCCTATTGAGATCAACAAAATATTCCACTCTTTCTATTCTGACCTCTATGCCTCTCAATGTTCACCAGATGTTTGGGAGGAGGATAACCCTTTAGACAAAATAACTTTTCCCAAAGTAAATGAAGATCTGTGTAGGGTGTTGGGTAACCGAATTTCTGTCACAGAGAGTACAGAGGCAATCATGTCACTTCAGAATGGTAAACCCCAGGTCCGGATGGGTCACGGTTGAATTTTTAAGTTATTCGCTGCTGTGTTGCACCAGCCCTTCAGAACATGTATAGAATCCTTTACAAGGGGGAGCCTGCCTCCCACCCTGTTAGAGGCCTCTATTTCTCTCCTACTTAAGAATGATAAAGATTCTATGCTGTGCGGTAGTTACAGGCCAATCTCCCTTCTAAACGTTGACCTAAAAGTCCGTTAAATCCTTGCCCAAAGGCTACAGCAGGTCCTTCCAAGTTTAATATCACCTGACCAAACAGGTTTCATGCTTGGAAGGCACTCATTCTATAACACAAGGAGGCTTCTAAACATCATTAGTGGCCCTAGTTCTAACAACGCGAGAGTTGATTATCTCATTGGATGCAGAGAAGGCCTTCGACAGGGTGGATGGAGCTTCCTTTTTTTTTTTCGTTCTACAGAAATTTGGTTTTAATTCAGAATTCTATCTTGGATCAAACTGCTCTAGCACCACCGGTTGCCTCAGTTCATACAATGGACTCCAATCTGCCCACTTTCCCCCTTCACCGTGGAACCAGACAGGGCTGCCCTCTCTCCCCCCTCCTATTCACCATAGCTAATGAACCTCTAGCCATCTGGCTGCGTCAGGAAAGTGGGTTTAAGGGCATCCTTAGAGCAGGGAAAGTTCACAAGTTGTCGCTATATGCTGACGACCTCCTATTGTACATGTCTGAACCACTGTCCTCTCTCCCGGTGGTTCTAAGTATCCTCGATAAATTCGGGGCATACTCAGGCTACAAACTGAATCTCCAAAAGAGCGAGTTTTTCCCCATCAACACTCAAGCCAAGAATATACCTTCGTCTTCTTTCCCATTTAAATATTCGTAGATTGTTTATATTTGGGGGTCTAACTCACAAACTCATACCCAGCTTTTTCCCTGCAATTTTTCCCTCTGCTTGAGAGGTGCAAACAAGATTTGATAGATGGTCCGCCTCCCATTGTCCTAAGTGTGTGTGCAACTTGGTTAAGATGGTTGCTTGCCCCAAATTCTGTATCTTTTCTCACAATCCCTATTCTATCAAAAAATCTTTTTTAGAGCACTTGACCAATTAATAGTTCTCCTCTGGGGTATAAATCCCGCATCAGGAGATCGGTGTTACACGCCCCAAGCGGTGGTGGTTTAGCGTTGCCCATTCTTACACTACTATTGGTCTGTAATATTCACAAGCTCTAACTTGACACCACCACCCAGGAGGGTAGAACGACCGGCGTGGGTGGACATGGAGTTTAGATCCACCACTACGTTTTCTCTTCAATCCCTGGTTTGCTCTCAACTCCCACTGACCCCCGCCAACTATACCTCAAATCCTATAGTGTATAACTCACTTAAAATTTGGATTCAAATTAGGAAAAGCCTAGGCCTTCATAGAGCCTCAATCCTCGCCCCCACAATGACACACACCTATTTTGCCCTCTTGCACCGATTTGACTTCCGAACGTGGTCAGAGAAAGGACTGACCAATTAAAAGACTTTATAACCAAGGGACTTTCATGCCCTTTGGATGTGCTCTCAAAGAAATTCGACCTGCCTAGATCCCACTTATTCCTTTTTTTCAGATAAGGCATTTTATCCAGAATCAGCACCCTACATTCCCTAGCCTCCCTCCAGATACTCTGATGGATTCATTACTATCTCTTGACCCTGGACAAAAAAGACTAATTTCCATAATTTATAACCTTATTAACCTTGCTATTGCACCCCCAGTGTCTTCCTCTAAGGATTCATGGGAACAAGGAACTGTGACAAACGTTCCTGAGGATATTGGCAAAGACCTTGCTACTGGTACACTCATCTTCAACTGTGCGAGACACGGCCTCCTGCGTGCAAATACACACAACAATTCATTACACTAATAAGGCTATCCGAATAACCCCAATGTGTCCGACTCATGTAATAGGTGTTAAACTATCCCCAGCCAATCACTCTCAATGCTTTGGTTTTGTCCTAGGCTAGCCACATTTTGGGCTGATATATTAAGACTCTTAGTTTAGCAATATAATAACTCCATCCCCTGACCCCCTCCTTTGGCTCTGTTTGGTACTTCCCTACAGCCTAGTACCTCTAAACGATGCAAACTGTTCTGGCATTTACAACCCTATGGCTAGACGACTTAACTTCTTAACTGGAAACTTTCAACCCCCCATCCACGACAGGTGGGTGAAGGAGGTGTTACTGTCCATAAAATTTGAAAACTCAATCTCCCTCCAAGGTTCCTTAGCTTATTTGAGAGGACATGGAGACCCTCTTACATACATATTGAATCTTTAACATCTTTGCCTGACTGCACTGATTGGACCCCCCCCCCCCCCCCCCTTTTTTTTTTTTTTTTTTTTTTTTTTGTTATTTATATTTGATTTTTTATTATTGGATTATTTTCTTTATTATTATTTATTTATTTTTGTCACTTATCATTTTGTACCTATTGGTATTTATTTGCTTATTGTTCTATGGGTGTAAGTATGTAAGGGATTGTGGGAGGGCTAAAAAGCATAATACAGAAAAGCAATGGAAGTTCTCTGCTGTATAGGAAAATGATGTATCAGGATTGTTCTTGGACTGCTACAGTACTTCCAATAAAGAAAGATATTAAAAAAAAAAAAAAAAATAGAAATGCTACAGAATGCTCACACCGTGGCCCAAAAGCGACTCTCCACGGCACACCCTGTTTGAGTGCTCTCATTGACTAGACTGGCAGCTATCTGCTCCGGTGACTGCGGCGCAGCCGTTACGCGGCGCGTACGCCTCCGGAGTGGGCCAGTGGGCCTTGTCTCTCCTCACTTGATACAAAAAGTACGCATGCGCGCAAGGGATTTTTCTGGGTGGATGGGGAAGTGTGCCGCGTGCTGTGAGGAGCACCAGGAGTACTCGATGGTCGCGATATAGTCATTTCATACATCTCACGTAGAACAAGTCGCGATACATCGAGTATATTCGATATATCGCCCACCCCTAGTTGCACAGGTAGTCCAACTCCTCCAGGTTGGGACATCAATATGTGCTGTTGCCAGGAGGTTTGCTGTGTCTCCCAGCACAGTCTCAAGAGCATGGACGAGATTCCAGTAGACAGGCAGTTACTCTAGGAGAGGTGGACAGGGCCGTAGAAGGTCCTTAACCCATCAGCAGGACCAGTATCTGCTCCTTTGTGCAAGGAGGAACAGGATGAGCACTGCCAGAGCCCTACAAAAGACTTTCAGGAGGCCACTGGTGTGAATGTCTCTGACCAAACAATCAGAAACAGACTTCATGAGGGTGCCCTGAGTGCCATACTGTACTGTACTGTACGTTCTGTACTGGACCCTGTGCTCACTGCCTGGCACCATGGAGCTCGACTGGCATTTACCACAGAACACCAGAATTGGCAAGTCTGCCACTGGCGCCCTGTGATTTCACAGATGAGAGCAGGTTCAACCTGAGCACATGATAGCCGGAACGGGTCTGGAGACACCATGGAGCCTGCAACATCATTCAGCATGACCGGTTTGGTGGTGGATCAGTGATGGTCTGGGGAGGCATATCTTTGGAAGGACACACAGACCTCTGCAGGTTTGACAATGGAACCCTGACTGCTATTAGGGATCTGAATGAAATCCTTGGACCCATTGTCAGACCCCATGCTGGTGCAGTGGGTCACCTGGAACACCTCTTGGTCATTATGTTTTGGTCCCTCCGATGCTGCCAGGTTGCACCTCAGACTGTCCAGGAGTTCCCCCAGGATACCATCCGTCGTCTCATTGGGAGCATGCCCTGACGCTGTCAGGCATGCACGTGGAGGCCATACAAACTACTGAGTACCATTATGAGTTGCTACAAAGACATTTTGGCAAAATGGACTAGCCTGCCACATCATTTTTTCACTTTGATTTTGGGGATGTCTTTGAATTCAGCTCTCTGTAGGTTGATCATTTTCGTTTCCATTAATGATGTGGCATCCTTTCATTCCTAACACATTATCCAGTCCATATCAGGAAAGATATCCAGCATGATTGTTTTCCCATTGAGACCTGATGTGTTTTCAAAGTGTTCCTTTAATTTTTTTGAGCAGTGTAGTACAATTAGGGAGGAAGCTCAGATACCCTGTGAAGAAAGCTCAGGTTGGCTTCTTCTGTTTTTTATTTCATCCTTTCAGCCAATATTCAATCTTACAACTTTACATGTATTTTAGATCTTAAGTGGATCTAATCTCAGGGGTTCACCTTTATCCTGACAACCTGTTGATCTTACACTCCATGAACAAAACTCTAAGATGCTTGAAATACTTCATTTATGGCAGCAGCTCACTCTGAACACATTATTCCAGCAGAGTGGCATGACCTCACACCTGAAAGTGCTGACTTGTATCCTGACTGCTTTACAACCAGCTGCCGATGAGTTCAGAGTTCAAGTCACTGCCTGGCAAGATCACCAAGAAAAGTATAATCCTGAGGTCACCAACCTGGACACTCTGTCCTCCAGGGCTGCTCCTTGAAATTCTCCCATAACTGGAAGTTGTGATGAACTGAAGTGCAGACTTGCCACAGTCGATGACAATTAATTGAACCATCTCATTGAATGCTCAGGCCAGCTAAATGGAGAACGAAAACAAATACTGTTCCATACAAGGGACTGTTCGTCTCCGTCTAAAAGCAGAGGTGTTTCACCTTTTCTGAGTGACATGTTAAAGCAGGTCAGAAAGTTGTCCATAATAGTGAGGAACACATGATTTAAACACAAAGGTATTACATACATGGATGGCAACTCCTGTGAAGCATTTACAGTGTTTTACTTAATTATTACTCACGAAGTAAAAGAACAAGTTAAGATCAGTTTAAAGGAAATTACCAAACTAGTAAGAGCCAGTCCCCCTAATTCATACATCAGGAAGGTGCATGTGAAGCATATTTAAGAGACATATGAAGCCCCAACGTTGCACCACAATGTCAGATGATTTTTTTCTGAAGCAGAGGGTTGTTTGAAAAAAAGTCTGGATAAATGAAGGTTAAAAAAAACAGCCAAATGTTTGTCTCTCCTTCTCCTTTCACCTCGTAGTTGTGTCGGCTGACAGCAGGTCTTCTTCACCACTGGTGTGTATTTTCTTGTCTGCACTGTGGCATGGGTCAAGCAGCAATTGCGAAGGGTCAGTTCAGCCAGGCAGGAGAAAACAGTCTGCTTTATTGACAAAGAGTCTGGCTGATTGGTCCTTGGGGAGAGAAGCTGTTACTGTGGCAATCAAGATAGCATGGCTGGGTAAGAGCTGTATTGTCAAGGCTCTCAGGATCCAGCAACGTGCAGAATACTTGAGTGGTTCTAAGAGAACTGGAAGTTTGTAAATGTGCGTTCAGTGCACTCGTGTCATCTCTGTCACGGAAGTTGCATGATGCAAAATGTTGGAGCTCTGGAAGAGTGCAGTGGTAACATGAAAGAGACGTACTGCACAACAGAGGCAGTGTGAAAAACAAAGTTTTTTCATAGGCGACACATATTTGTGTGACATCGGTTGGTATTACCCATGATCCATTCCCTATAAAATGTTTTCACAGCAATACAATAAAAAAGACAGAACTCAAACAAATCCTTTTCAGCCCACAGATGATGAACCTGTGGAAGCAATGTGGCTGAAGTAAACAAGAAACAAAGTCTACCAATACATTATTCATAAATGTGAGCTTACAGTGTAGATTAAATGTAAGATACATTTCAAATCATCATTTTATTCCTTTTCTAAGTAGCAAGCGTTATTTAAAAAGTATAGAGAGAGTGCAAAAGAGTGCAAACCTACAAAAACAGTATTGTATTGTGTTAATGTAATAATGTTGTAGTCATGCGAAATCAGCTCTACATTCTACCACACTGTCCTCACTAAATGTCAACTAATAGATGCTTTGCCTATTTTACTTACCTATTTATATTTACTGAGGCAGTGCACGTGATACTAATACCAGCATTGTGAGTTATCATTGTTAGCATGCTGGATTTAGCTTTTAGCTTGAAGCACTGCTGCCCCCAGGTATAGCCTCACAGAGCAGCTAGTATTGTTTAATAGTGATGTGTCAGTTGTGAACAAGCCAGTTCAAAGAGCTTGAGCCGGCTTTATAAAGTAATACAATGTGCTACGGGTGCTCCAGTCATGCAGTTGTGGCAGGAAGTACAGACTTGCATTTCCTCCCCACAGGTAAGTGAAGATCTGGTGCGCCTTGGCCATCAACTTGAAAAAGATCATGAACAGCAGCTTGAATACAATTCAAGAATGTGTGTTAAAAACGTTAATCCTTCCCCTAAAACCATGCACACTGGTCCACCTGTTGAAAGAAATAGACCACCTGTCTTATGTTGGAGATGCAAATGTAGCAGTACGAGCGTTTTTTTTTTGTCTTTTCCCCTCGCTCTTTCTGTTGACGGTTGCTATGGTTTCCCTTCCCTACTTCCGCTAGTCATTGAGATGAGCCAGTATAAAACGGTGGTTTGCCCACCGTGTCCGCCTCTGCGTTCCCATGGTCACCCGCGATATTTCCGGGTTAGAGGTCGTGTGCCCGACAGGTATGGCCGCCCGCTGCTTCATCTCGCTCGTCGTTTTGTCTGTTCTTATATTTAAGGTGTGTATATAATTGTTGTAGGTTCGTGTGCTGCTCCGTGCGCCCTGTGTGTGTGCTATCGTGATCGTTGGCCGGGGGTAAGTGTTGTTCGTCTCAGCGTTGTGCTTGGTGCTGCTAGGTGGCTAATGTTGGTCTGGTCACAGGTGAATGCTGGCGGCTGCCTGGAGTCCAATCCTTCCTCCTCGTGAGTGTGCGTTCTGAGAAGGTATGTACATTGTTACGTGCCACTGCATCAATCGTATTCGCATCTAGCACACGCTAATAGTGTTTTTCCTTTTTGACTAGGTGTTGTAACCACCTTATTGGGCCGCTGCTGCTTTGTTTACTGCTCTGTTTACCGCGTTGTTTGGTGCTATTTTATGCTGCTGTCACTACGTTGTCTGACACTGCCCACGGCGTTCTCCTGCGGCCGCCAGCAGCTCCCAAGATATACGCTGTGTAGGACGATTGTTCGGCCGTACACCGCGGTCCGGGCATAAGCATATTTTTTACTGGGGACTGATTCCCTTTATGCTGAGTGAATGAGTGTGAACGTACGGTTGTGATAGTGTGTCTAGGTTGAGTCTGGATTTTTGTTTATGTAATTCTATTTTGTTAATTTAGAGTTGTTTTGTAAATTGTTTTTGAGTTTTGTTGTCTTTAGTTTTTTTTTGTTTTGGGTAGTTATTACTCTGTTTAAGCTTGTAATTTGCTCCTTTATTTATAGTTTTGTTAAGTTTTGGGTATTCTTTCTTTTGTGTGCTATCTCATTAATGTTCTTTTTCCCTCTTCAGTTGCTGTAGGCCAGTGGTGGTGGTGCTGGTGACCTGGTGGTGGGGTCCTCCGTCGTGTCTTGCTGTGTCCTTGGGAGCGGTTTTCTTCACTGAGAGTGTCTGCCACGTGTGCCTGGTGATTTAGGTTATTTTTGCCTTTTTTTGGTGGATCCTGCACTAGCCCTTGCCCATCCACTTCGGTCTCAGCTCTGATTAGGTTTCTTTCATTTGTTGTGTGAATGGGTTTTATCGGGGATACTTTTTAAACAAATGTTAAATAAAATTTGTATATTTAAACCTTGAAACACGTCTCTTGCCTTCCAGTAACCTTGAACCTTTGTGCCTTGCGATTGATTAATTCCCTGGGTGAAATTCCCAGGGTGGCGTTGTCGAGCTTTTTCCCTCTTTAATAGTCACATAACTTTTCACCCCCCCTACCGCCACAAACTAACTTTTCACTCCCTTTGCCGCCACACAAAGGTAACCACCTTCCTGGTTCTTGTCCACATTACAGTTCACCAGACACTTCCAGTAATTCTTCCAGGCTACAGATACCTAAACACTTATCCCGCACACAAAAAACAAAAGGTCCGTCTGGTAATGGCTCTGTGTCACTTGTAAAAGCAATAAAATCTGGAAAACAGCCACCTCAGCAACTGCAGAAGACAATAAGGGGATCAACTTCAGAGATTTCTTGTACTCCCCCTGGTTCCTCTTCTAGTCCCCGACAACTCATTGTGCCTATTTCCATAAGTACATGGCGTGGAAAAGCTATAGTTGACACTGGGGCCAGTTACACTTTTGTTCCTGAATATCTTTGTCTGGAACTGAAGGGTTCCAAAGATGTCCTTCAGCCATGGACAGAAGGTCCACTATATCTGGCTAATGGTGAAGCAGCTACTCATGGGCATATGTCCACCTCACCTGTAGCTGTATTGGGACCAAAAGCATTGGCATATAGTGTTGTTCTTGGCTTAAACTTTATTTCTCGTGTTGGAATGATCATCATTGTGACTGATAAAGAGTATAGCTTTAAATCAATGCCCTCTGTTACTTATCCATTCCAGCCTGGTAGTGCCCACTACTCACAGAAAAAAGACCATGACAAAAGAACCATTCAAATGCCACTGCCTGTGTGCCGATCAAACAAAGGCCTTATAGACTCTCACCGGTCAAGAAAGCTATTGTGGAAGAACAACTTGGAGAGATGCTTACTTCTGAAGTCATTGAACCCTCCCACTCAGGATGGGCATCTCCTGTCGTTTTACCTCCAAAGAAAGATGGCGGTCATAGATTCTGTGTTGATTTTTGAAAAGTCAATGCTGTCACCGAAACCGATGCCTATCCTCTCCCGAACATCAATGAAATTCTGGAGTCACTTTCTGGAGCCACTATTTTCTCTACCATTGATTTAAATAGTGGATACTGGCAAGTACCCATGGATCCAGAAAGCAAAGCAAAAACGGTCTTCATTACACACCTTGGATTATATCATTTTAATGTGATGCCCTTTGGACTTAAAAATGCACCTGCTACATTCCAAAGACGAATGGAGAAAGTCTTGGAAGGGCTACGAGGAGAGATCTGTCTAGTTTATCTGGATGACGTAATTGTGTACTTGAGCATTTGTGGACTGTAATTGATCGTCTCTGTAAAGCCAATCTGACTGTTAACCTCAAGAAATCTCGATTCTGTCTGGAGGAAATCAGATTCCTTGGCCACATTGTCTCTGGGAAAGGGGTCAGTGCTGATCCTGACAAGGTTGAGGCAATTCGGTCATATCCGGTGCCGATGAATCTTAAGGAAGTTCAGAGATTCTTGGGGCTGGCAGGCTCGTATCATAAATTTGTGCTCAGCCCTTGAATGACCTAAAAAAGAAAGGCAAACCTTTCATTTTGAGTCAAGTATGCCAGCATTCCTTTGACAAACTTAAGTCAAACTTGATTTCTCCACCTGTCCTGGGTCATCCAAATCCAGACCATCCATTCTTCGTCTATACTGACGCAAGTGACACCGGTCTAGCTCGCGATAACAAAACTGACCACACATCTGGAAATGAAGAGACAGAGAGGAAAGAACAAATGCAAATCTTGAACAGAAAATCGCGTCGTTGGACAGACGACTTGAATCTTTCTTGGTAAAGTTTTAAATCTACCTCTCCTTCTATTCAAGTTCTAGTCCCTATCCCGGGATAAATCATCATCACTTGCAACCCCTAACTCAGCTTTACAAAGAGTGATCACATTAAGTTAACCTTCCCTACATATGGTGGGTTTAATGATGATCCTGATCCCTCAGTTTACTGCTGATATTCTTGCCACTTTCAAGAACTGTACTCCGGGGAAACAGCCCGCGACTGGTGGGAAATTGCCCGATCTAAGGTAACTACTTGGAGTCAGTTTGAAACCGTTTTTCTGGCAGCTTTCCTTGCCGAAGATTATGAGGATGAGTTAGCTGAGCGCGTTCGAACCAGGAAACAGCAAGAGAATGAAACCATCAGAGACTTTGCTTTCTCATATAGAGCTCTCTGTAAAAGATGGAAACCCTCTCTTACAGAGGCTAGTATTGTTAATATGATTCTGAAAACCAAAACCTCATCTGGCTAGTCAACTCAGGGGTCGTGTGGACACATGTGGAAAGATCTGTGCGCCTTGGCCATCAACTTGAAAAAGATCATGAACAGCAGCTTGAAACAATTCAAGAATGTGTGTTAAAAAACATTAATCCTTCCTTAAAACCAGGCACACTGGTCCACCTGTTGAAAGAAATAGACCACACCGGTCCATGTTGGAGATGCTCATTAGCATTCTCATTGTTTGCACTTGATGGGCTTTTTGGTCTCCCAGTGTCACAAATCACAGAGCAGAAAATGCAGCTGGTTTGAGTACTGTATACTATACAGTAGCCTTGTCATTTTAGTTTGCTCATGAACATGAATGACTCCTTTTCATTTTTGTCCATTAGGCTAAATGGCGTGAAGCGTAAATGGAAAGAATATGTATGAAATAAGTCAAGTATGTTTGGTTTTAATAAAGTTTGCAGTATATATGTTTTTATTCTACATGGACACCACTGTTTATTTTCCACTATGCCCCCCTCCATTATAATAATACACCGCACAACTTTTGAAAGTCCAGAGATAAGTCTGTTGCAAAAGTCCACGGTGACTCTTGTTTGCCAAAACGTCTGTATGGCCTCGACGAGCTCCTGTTTTGTGCCTGGCTTAGCCTCCTTGCAAATAAAGTCTTTCATGGAATGCCTAAATATATATGTTTGATGGTTTCATAAGATTATACTGAAAACTTTATTAAAAACAAACATACTTGACTTATTTCATATTTGATTCACCCGTAATTCTTTCCATTTACGCTTTACGCCATTTAGCCTATGGTCACTGTTTAAATCAACAACATCTAGGTTATTCTGTCCTCACTGTACATAATTACTGAAGCTCTTCTCTCGCGCACTCTCTCTCTCTCGCTCGCTCCTAATCTGCATGTAGTGAAAGCCACAGCTGGACATCAGTATCCATCATACTGTACAGTATGTGGCAGGAAGTGCAGACTTGCATTTCCTCCACACAGGTAAGGGGGAGGAGTTAGGAAATCATTAAGAGCACCTGTGAGATGGGGGGAAGGGAGATCTTTTCAAATAACAGGCCACATGGAGGAGAATAGGAGGAAGCAAGTGTGAGCAGGAGAAATCCACACATATATAAGCTGGAAAGGAAATATGCAAGCACAACAGGACCAAAAAGCAACCCCGGATTGTGTGGAAAAGGCAAACTTCTTGTCTTTTGCACGGCACTTGGAGCTGTAGCTGGTCTGGGCTTACAACATACAGCTAAGTGGTATCTGCCTGTCTCTCTCCAGGCTTCTCCTCCCCTCTCAGGATTGTTTCGACCATCCCCTGGATCCAGTGAACCCTCTCCCCCATACCCGGTATCCGCCTAACACCTAAATTTAATTTGTTATTGTTGGTAAAAACCCTTGATTTATTGCTTGAAATTTATTTGTGAAGGGGTTTATTTTTTTTGTTTGGGATTAACAGATTGATTAAATAACCTTTCCTTTACAGATATTTTGTTGACCAGAATTTATTTTGTAGCTGGGGCTATCTGCTAGCGGGACTTTTGTGTTAACCAGATACTTTTAAATTTACTCATTATCCTTTTCTATATAAAGAGTGACAGGTTGATTTATGCTCCTGTCTGGCGCCCAACTTATGCTATATGAGTATCTGTTTTCAGCCCTACGTTACAGAAATGGCGCCCAACATGGGGCCCTGAACCATGAAATGTGAATGAATGAATGAAATTAAGTCAGTTGCTTCAACTATAACTATGTGACTATTTCATATAATCCATGATCGTTATTTGGGGTTTAAATATGCTTCACTGTTTTGAATATTGAACATTGATTGAATACTATTGACTAATGCTTTTGTGACACGCTGGTGGTGACAATTTCTAATGCTAGACTGTGATTAGTTCTTGTAAAAAAGTCACTCATTCTCTGTTTATCACATTATGACTAATCAACAGTTCACGTCTGGATCTCCCTTAGTTGCCCTTGACATAGAAGCTCCCGATGTGCAGACACCTGTAAGTACTTATCGTACTGATAATGCATTTAGTACACACTTACAGACTTACTTCCAGACACCACGGCCACCTCCAGTAGAGACATCTGAAGCTCATGGCCACGCCCTGTTTTCTCCTCACTTTGAACCTGCCCATTCGATAAACCAATCACTTATTTGGGAAACGGAAGCTGTGAAATCCTCGCCTGGACCAGGAGGAGGTCCTTTCACTCTTTCAGCCTCTTCCCCATATTCACTGTCTCAGTCTCAATGTGAACTTCCAGGAGCAATCCCTACTCCTGCACGGGACTTGAATCAAATTGCAGCAAAAACCCAGGAGGGTTGGGACAGAATTCTTAAGGCAATAGAAACACAAAGTACAGCAATCAATAACCTAACCAAGGATGTTGAAGGAGTTCAAACGTCTTCCACTAAATATTTTCAATTTCTTATAGATAAAACCAGTGACAATCATCGTCTCCTTTTCTCAAAGATCATCTCTCATAAGGAAAGTGTGGAAACAGAAATGGATAAACTGGTGAAGGGAATTAAACTGGTTGTGGAAGAAGAGCTGAAAAGTTCTGAAACCGCTCTTCTTTCAGAAATCCGCTTCATGGTGGAGCAACTTCAAATTGAACTCCAGAAAGAACTGAAATGCTTTCACACCACTGCTCAGGAAAGTATCTACCAGCTGGTTGAAACAGCCAACCAAAGTAGCTCGGCGATAACAAAACTGACCACACATCTTGGAAATGAAGAGACAGAGAGGAAAGAACAAATGCATAATCTTGAACAGAAAATCGCGTCGTTGGACAGACGACTTGAATCTTTCTTGGTAGAAGTTAAATCTACCTCTCCTTCTTATTCAAGTTCTAGTCCCTATCCCGGGGATAAATCATCATCACTTGCAACCCCTAACTCAGCTGTTACAAAGAGTGATCACATTAAGTTAACCTTCACTACATATGGTGGGTTTAATGATGATCCTGATCCCCTCAGTTATCTGCTGATATTCTTGCCACTTTCAGAACTGTACTCCGGGGAACAGCCCACGACTGGTGGGAAATTGCCCGATCTAAGGTAACTACTTGGAGTCAGTTTGAAACCGTTTTTCTGGCAGCTTTCCTTGCCGAAGATTATGAGGATGAGTTAGCTGAGCGCGTTCGAACCAGGAAACAGCAAGAGAATGAAACCATCAGAGACTTTGCTTTCTCATATAGAGCTCTCTGTAAAAGATGGAAACCCTCTCTTACAGAGGCTAGTATTGTTAAGATGATTCTGAAAAACATCAAACCTCATCTGGCTAGTCAACTCAGGGGTCGTGTGGACACTGTGGAAGATCTGGTGCGCCTTGGCCATCAACTTGAAAAAGATCATGAACAGCAGCTTGAATACAATTCAAGAATGTGTGTTAAAAACATTAATCCTTCCCTTAAAACCATGCACACTGGTCCACCTGTTGAAAGAAATAGACCACCGGTCTTATGTTGGAGATGCAAAGGTAACCACCTTCCTGGTTCTTGTCTACATTACAGTTCACCAGACACTTCCAGTAATTCTTCCAGGCTACAGATACCTAAACACTTATCCCGCACACGAAAAACAAAAGGTCCGTCTGGTAATGGTTTTGTGTCACTTGTAAAAGCAGTAAAATCTGGAAAACAGCCACCACAGCAGCTGCAGGAGACAATAAGGGGATCAACTTCAGAGATTTCTTGTACTCCCCCTGGTTCCTCTTCTAGTCCCCGACAACTTATTGTGCCTATTTCCATAAGTACATGGCGTGGAAAAGCTATAGTTGACACTGGGGCCAGTTACACTCTTGTTCATGAATATCTTTGGCTGGAACTGAGGGGTTCCAAATATGTCCTTCAGCCATGGACAGAAAGTCCACTATATCTGGCTAATGGTGAAGCAGCTACTCCAATTGGTTGGGGAAATCTCACCATGGCTCTTCATGGGCATATGTCCACCTTACCTGTAGCTGTATTGGGACCAAAAGCATTGGCATATAGTGTTGTTCTTGGCTTAAACTGTATTTCTAGTGTTGGAATGATCATCAATGTGACTGATATAGAGTATAGCTTTAAGTCAATGCCCTCTGTTACTTATCCATTCCAGCCTGGTAGTGCCCACTACTCACAGAAAAGAGACCATGACAAAAGAACCACTCAAATGACCAAGAACAAAGCAGCCCTGAATCTTTCACTAATAAGTTCTGTTCCATCTCCCATTCTCTCTCTGGAGCCTGTGCGAATCGAAGTGAAAGATTACATTGATGTTGCTGTGAAGGATGCTCATTTACAGGAAAGTGACAAGAATCTATTAAGAAATCTCCTTGAGTCTAGCCCACAGGTCTGTACTAACCAACCTGGGAAAACTGATGTTTTGAAGCACACCATTTATACCACTGCCTGTGTGCCGATCAAACAAAGGCCTTATAGACTCTCACCGGTCAAGAAAGCTATTGGAAGAACAACTTGGAGAGATGCTTACTTCTGGAGTCATTGAACCCTCCCACTCAGGATGGGCATCTCCTGTCGTTTTACCTCCAAAGAAAGATGGCGGTCATAGATTCTGTGTTGATTTTCGAAAAGTCAATGCTGTCACCGAAACCGATGCCTATCCTCTCCCGAACATCAATGAAATTCTGGAGTCACTTTCTGGAGCCACTATTTTCTCTACCATTGATTTAAATAGTGGATACTGGCAAGTACCCATGGATCCAGAAAGCAAAGCAAAAACGGCCTTCATTACACACCGTGGATTATATCATTTTAATGTGATGCCCTTTGGATTGAAAAATGCACCTGCTACATTCCAAAGACTAATGGAGAAAGTCTTGGAAGGGCTACGAGGAGAGATCTGTCTAGTTTATCTGGATGACATAATTGTGTACTCATCGTCTGTGACTCAACATTTTGAGCATTTGCGGACTGTAATTGGTTGTCTCTGTAAAGCCAATCTGACTGTTAACCTCAAGAAATCTCGATTCTGTCTGGAGGAAATCAGATTCCTTGGCCACATTGTCTCTGGGAAGGGGGTCAGTGCTGATCCTGACAAGGTTGAGGCAATTCGGTCATATCCGGTGCCGATGAATCTTAAGGAAGTTCAGAGATTCTTGGGGCTGGCAGGCTCGTATCATAAATTTGTGCTCAGCCCTTGAACGACCTAAAAAAGAAAGGCAAACCTTTCATTTTGAGTCAAGTATGCCAGCATTCCTTTGACAAACTTAAGTCAAACTTGATTTCTCCACCTGTCCTGGGTCATCCAAATCCAGACCATCCATTCTTCGTCTATACTGACGCAAGTGACACCGGTCTTGGAGCCATACTTACCCAGAGAAAGGATGATGGAACTGAGGAAGTTCTTGCTTATGCCAGTAGAACACTAAACCCAGCTGAAAAGAATTACTCAGTCACGGAGAAAGAGTGCCTTGCAGTCATCTGGGCACTAGAAAAATGGCAGCACTATCTTGAACCTAAGCTATTACCGAACACTCTGCCTTAAAGTGGGTCCTTTCCTCAACAAAAACAACAAGTCGCTTGATTAGATGGTCACTCAGATTGCAACGGTTTGATTTTATTGTAGAGTACAGGAAGGGAAAACTTAACCATGCTCCTGATGCGCTTTCAAGAATTCCCTCTACTGTTGGTTATTGTGTGTACTCTCTCGATGATGAGAATGCTCCTATATCCCTTAAAACCATTCAGGAAGAACAACATAAGGACCTTGACGTAGAACAAATCACCAAACAGCTCGCTGAAGGAGATAGCAAAGTGAATCAGGATTTTGCTATCCAGGAAGATAAAGTGTATCACAAAACAAAAAAGTCCGAAAATCAGTTCCACTATCGGCTCTACATTCCCCGTAGTCTGGTTCAACAAATGCTCCTAAACTATCATGCAAATCCCTTGAGTGGACATGCTGGAATCTTCAAAACCTATAAAAGGTTATATGAAGTGGCATATTGGCCTGGAATGTGGACGGATGTGAAAAACTTTATAAAGAAATGTGTTATGTGTCAAAGTCTGAAAGCCGATAATCAAAAACCTGCCAGAAGGATGCAACAAACAACTGTCCAAGGCCCTAATGAGATGCTTGGCATTGACCTTATGGTACCTTTACCCAGAAGTTCGGGGAAGAATGAATTCTTGCTTGTGGTAGTGGATTATTTCACTCGCTGGGTTGAATTTACTCCCCTGCGAACTGCTACAACTCAAACAATAGCCCGATTTCTGAGGTAGGACATTTTTACAAGATGGGGAATACCTGATTACATCTTGTCTGACTGGGGACCTTAATTTGTGTCTTCTCTTTTTTATGAACTTTGTAACCAGTGGACTGTGATTCCCAAACTCACCACAGCATATCATCCACAAATCAATATGACGGAGAGAGTGAATCGTACTCTAAAAACTATGATAGCCTCATATTTGGATGAAAATCATGGTAAGTGGGATCAATACCTTCCAGAATTCAGATTTGCCATAAACTCCGCTGTTCAAGAAACTACAGGTGTAACACCCACTGAACTACAGATTGGCAGAAAACTGAACAGTCCGATGGATACAATTCTGAAAGGTAGGATTTTATCCCCTGATGAGCCTGCTTATGATGTTGTGCATCACCTCACACAACTCAAAACGGATGTGGAGGAAAACATTAAAAAAGCAAAGAAGAGGCAACTGAGGAATTACAATAAGAACCGCCGAAACGTTGGTTTTAAACCCAAACAAAGGGTATGGGTTAGAAATTTACCTCTGTCTAAGGCTAAAGAAAAGTTCACGGCTAAACTAGCCAAAAAATGGAGAGGTCCCTATCGTATAGTACAACAACTCGGACCACTAAATTACCAAGTTATTATGGAAGACACCGGTTTGGATGCAAGGACTGTGCATGTCTGCAACCTTAAACCTTTCTACCCCAGTGCTGAGGACTTGGAGCACATGGAAAGAAAAAAATATTAGACCTGCTACAAAAAAGCTCAGAAGAAGAGGACTTCTTAGGGTTTTAGAATTGAAGTCCGAGACAAAATCCATTACTGCCATTACTGAGCTATCGTTAAGCACAGTCTTATCAAGGGGGGGGGAATGTAGCAGGAAGTGCAGACTTGCATGTCCTCCCCACAGGTAAGGGGGCAAAGGCAAACTTCTTGTCTTTGGCGCGGCACTTGGAGCTGTAGCTGGTCTGGGCTTACAACATACAGCTAAGTGGTATCTGCCTGTCTCTCTCCAGGCTTCTTCTCCCCTCTCAGGATTGTTTCGACCATCCCCAGGATCCAGCGAACCTCCTGTCTGGCGCCCAACTTATGCTATATAAGTATCTGTTTTCAGCCCTACACTACACAGTGACTGAATGTCACTGTATGCTTGACTGTGTTTCTGTCTGCTTCATGTAGCTGTACACATACAA
Source organism: Larimichthys crocea (assembly GCF_000972845.2). Classification (NCBI taxonomy): domain Eukaryota; kingdom Metazoa; phylum Chordata; class Actinopteri; family Sciaenidae; genus Larimichthys; species Larimichthys crocea. The sequence goes on along the minus strand of NC_040011.1, from coordinate 31,151,010 downwards.
ATCACAAGTCAAATCAGTGCTAAATTTGGCTGAATTATAAAAAAAATATAAGTGGTAACATGAAGAGCCGTTTGGGAGCCGAAGGAGCCGACTCTTCTTAGTGAGCTGAGCTGAATGATCTGACTCACTAAAAAGAACCAGACTTTCCATCACTAGTGTTTAAACACTCTCACTCGCAGTGGTCAGACTGTGACAAAACACAGTCCCCTAGTCCATCTCAAGATAAAGAGCACTGTGTTGATGTAGCAGGGTCTCCAGTAAACTATAATTGCAGGGCGTTTTTAAAGTCTTTCTTTACAGTATTATAATCCACTGTGCAGTGCTTTGGAAGCCTTCGTGGATCTCTCACTGCCACTGAACTTCCTAAATATTTCATCATCTTAACAGTACCTGAAAAAACAAGCTTCTATTTTTTTACAGACTAAATCTGACCAAAGCTGTCATTAAAATCAACACAAGCTATGGTTAAAGTTGTGTGATATTCAACCATAAATTGAAACTGCATGATATCAGCGGTGGAAACTGGTGCCAACCTGAGTCTCTGGAATTGGTTTGCCTAACACTGTAATCTATCTCTACCTCTGTATCTTCTTTAATTATCTGACTCACTACTTTTATCTCTTTGAGAGCGTACTGACTGGTGAGACGCCCCCCACACATTTGTCAGAGTCACAAAGCTGATATTGCTGGAGACAGAGCACTGTAAATCTACCTCTCCAGCACCACTGTCAGCCCAGTAATGGACATCAGCCATTACTCCACAACAGGGCCTCATAACACAAGTTGGTTTTGCCACTGAAAGGCCTATTACATCTCAATACATCTGTCATTTCACAGCCGGGCCTGATGTCTGCCTGCCTGCTAGCACAATGGCAGCATGGAACAAAGCAGCCATCAAGTTAAACATTTGACTGTCAAGAAAAAAATCACTTTACCCCATCATGTCTCATTTCTTTAACAAAAACACTCACAGGGGTCACAGGCGCCATGTTCTGGTTAGATGTGATGGCTCACTAGGTTTGCTCTCACATAGGAAAGACTGAGGAGTACTTAGGACTTCATTTAAAGTAACCCGTCAGATAATGTCAGTACCCAAAAATAAATACACGAAATAAAGTGGGAAAAAAAAGAAAATGCTAAAAGTTAACTGGAAGCACTAATAACTATAAATTGTCGTGGTCTGGCTTAATGTTCATTATACAGTTTGTGTCATGCTAGTCACATGAACACACGTAAGGTCAAGTGTCACGTGTCACGTATCGTCACTAGTCGAGCTAACCGACCACCAATGTCAGAAAAACAAAACAAAAGGAGATGTGTGATGCAGGCGGTAAGACACTTTTCTTTTTAAAATGCTGCCGTGCAGCGCACCTTTACGCATGGTGTTAGGCGCCACGGTTACATGGACAGCTGTGACAAATTGTTTACTGTTGCCAAGGTGATCAGCACCATGAACAGTTACACAGACTCTGTGACACATTGTTTGATCTGGTTCCATTATGTATGTGTATGTGTATGTAACGCATAAAAATACACAGGAGGGCGCCTATAATTCCCTCTATTGTTGTGTAACTTAAAATTTTTGCAGGCTTAATTAATTGTGGCCGAGCCTCCGGGTTCATTGTTATTACAAACCTACGACCAATCAGCTCTGAATTATCAGTGAATTCAAAGTTTTTGATTGAGAACTGATCTCATGTTTAAGTGTTGTGTTTCATGATTTTCTCTTTATTTCTAATAATGAGACTCATATCAATGCGTATACTACACGCAGGCTACACATGCTTCACTTGTATCATTGTGTATTTTCTGGGTGGCTTCATGAATAAATAACACAGGTGAAGCTGAAGATGAATTTCACCATGATACAAATGCGTGTTACATCCTGACTCTTAAGGAGAAGGAAGCAACATAAAACCAGATGTTCCTGGTGTAAACTAAATTATTTATTCAATGAAATACAGATTAGTTAAACAAAAGGAGGCAAGGTAATAAGGGAAACCAAAAATATAACCAAAAAAGAACTCTCTAACCAGAGTCTATTTTCTAATCTTGAGGGAATCAAAACAAGAAAGAAAAACCTGACTATCTAAACTGTTCTCTACAAAACAAAAGACACAGTAAACAGCACCCCTGAACTATTGACATTAACAGAAATGTTCTCAATGTGTACAAAAACAGTCCCAATAACAACGAACAACATTCGTACATAACACGCACAATCAAATTTTAGATATCAACAAGGCGAGCTCAATACCACAGCCATAAGATGCACTCACTGCCTGGAGTCTGCAGACTGGAAGGTTTTGCTCCAATCCTGGTCCTCCGGGCTTCCAGGATGGGACGTCATGGGAAGTCATGTGGCCACGCCCTCATCAGCTGGGACCAACCAGGGCCTGGTGATCACACAGGTGTGTGGATTTGCTTGCATATAAGGATATACCAGGGGTGAGATGGCGGTGGCCGTAACAATGAGAAAACAACAAAATGAGAAAATACAGTAACCAACATATTAACAATAACAGCATTTATGTGCTCTCGTGAAGTCCACTCCTCGTACTATGATGAAGGCAGACAAGTATATACTGTGGCATTATAAAGCTTATAAAGGTACCTGGAAGGACCAAAAATTCATAAATGTTAAGCTGAAAACAACACTGAATATAGGCTGACTGCTATTTCTCTGTACGTTTATTCAACCTGGCTTCTATAATCTGCATACAAAGAAGTTACATCTTCAAACTGTGTGATTTGCCAATCCTTCCTATTGTTAAGTAGGGTTAGGCACCAAAACAACATGGTTAGGTTGAAGAAAAATAAGTATGTTATGAGATGTGAGTAAAATTACATACCATAACTTAAGTTACATATATACGTATATATAATTTAACTACATCACATGCAGTACATCATGTAAAGTACTTAACTTGATTCAGTTACCTTAGATTACCTTAGGTAAGCTTAGCTTAGCTTAGTTTAAAAGAAGTCAATATTGACTTTCACACAGGACACAAACAGCAGTCTCATGGTTTGTTTGATCAATGATCCACCTCATCCTGCTATTTGCAGGTACTTTCATAGCATTTTCATGTAAATGGAACAGTGTCTATGAAAAATGTATTGAGGTATGTTATTCAGATTATGGGCAGCACGTGGTAGCAGTGGTTAGCACTGTTGCCTCACTGCAAGAAGGTTCCTGGTTTGAACCTGGGGCCTTTGAGTCTACATGTTCTCCCTGTGTCTGCGTGGGTTCTCTCCAGGTACTCAGGCTTCCTTCCACAGTCTAGACATGAACCTTAACAGGTTAACTGGTAACTAAATTGGCCATAAGTGTGAGTGTAAATGGTTGTTTGTCTCTATGTGCCCTGCGATTAACTGATGACTTGTCCATGGTGTACTCCACCTTTTGCCCATTGTCAGCTGGGATAGGCTCCAGCCCCAGTGAGGATAAACGGTTACAGATTATGTATGTATGTATGTATGTATGTATGTATATGTTAATATTATACAGAATCAGACTAAGGGACTCTTAAGATGTTGGACTTATATTATTACAAATACAGAGGAATCATAACTGATGGGACAGAGCTACAAAAATAAAAAAAAGTTGTGAAAAAAACAACAGCTTACAGCAGTGTTTATCACTCTGAGTAAACGCAAGGCAACATTTCTAACCCAATGAACTGTATACTGTATATGGTTGTACTTTAGAAAAGGTTGATCTACTTCCTCACAATTTAAAATCTGTTTGCATAACAATGTACTTCAAGTAAAGCTTCCATTGCTTTCCTGGTGATTCATCATCAGACTCCACATGTGTGTGATTGATAATTTATACTTTGTGGCTGACTGAGGGTAGAAGCAAATGCTGGTGAGGCGTCAGAGTGACGCCTCAGGACACCTCAGGAGACTGAGTCAGACAGAGCAGGAGCAGTAGATAGAAAGACATACCAGCTAAAGGGTGACGTCCACGTTTGCAGAAATTAAAAGACATTTCATGTCATGTTGCAATGAACCTCCAGAGGCTTTACACTAACTCACCTGCTTCAACTGATATCACAAAAACATCCCTTCAAAGATGATTATGCAAGTCATTTTTAAATTTTAATGTCAGTATTTTTTCACTGGATGAATAATGTCTTTAGAGATTAATCACAAATGCTCCTTTTGCTTCCAAGCAAAGAGAGTGGGCAGGACAGTGTGTACATTTGATTGACAGTGGAGCCAGTGAAGGCACCATCACAGAGTGTGTAATGCTGGAACTCAAAGCTGTTTTTGTTAGCAGTGGTGTTAAAACTAAAGCCCACCCAATTTAGCATCTAGACTAAGTTGTGTTGACATTAGCAGCTATGTTTTCCAATGTCCTTTCAGAAAGCCACACTGTATACATCTACACAGTGAAGCCTCCTGACTGCCAGAGTGACTGCCATAATCACATTAAACATTGATTGTACTGTTCTGACAGTGTTTCAGTTAAAGGTCCGGTGTGTTGGTTAGCTGATGATGAGTCTGACGTGGTTGCTGCATCAGTTCCTATTTGAAATGATTTGTTTGTATCCTCTGCAACACCTTTCTACAAATCAAACAACAGCAGCAGCTTTGATGACGCTCAACTTAATTGATTCATCATGGAGGGAATGTGTCGCTTCGAGATGACTGAGAGAAGAAAAGAAAACAGTTTGATCAAATGTTTCCACAACTGATGGATGATGATTATGTTAAACCATTTATGGGCCATACTAATACAAATAACAGCGTAGCATTGCCATTTCATTATAAACTCTCTGATTCAGAGCTAATATATATTATTGATGGCTTTAAAAGTAGCTTCCAAGCACACAAACATAGCTTCTCCAAGCTGTTGTGGCTTGTCATTTGACTGGGCTGGCTTTGTGATGTGGCTTGGCTTGGGACATTAATCATTGAAGACTCCAGACTGTATGGCTCCCATTGTGTGTGTGTGTGTGTGTGTGTGTGTGTGTGTGCGTGCGTGCGTGCGTGCATGTGTGTGTGTGTGTGTTGGCGGGGGTGTGTGTGACACAGAGCAGCAGAGGCTGTGTCCTGTATTGTCTCAGGGGAAATCTGAGCATTCATATCAGCACTACCTTCCTGCTATGTAGGTGGTAGCCCCTCAGCCACACACACACACAGGCACAGAGGTTATGTGACAGTGTTGATAGCCATCTGTGCTGTGGATATCAGGTTTATGGGGTACCACTTGTATTTATTATCCTCAACATGTTGTTCTGGTAACCAGCTTGTGAGCATTAAGTTTACACAAATACTGTAAAAGCACCATGATAACACAGAACATGAATGAAAAACTCTTCTGCTTCCTGAACTTTGACAACAATCCCCTTTGGATCACTCACTCTACATGTGATAGATAACGTGGACAGTAAGCATCTCTTGAAAACTGAAACTGCACATGTGGGCGGGGGAGGGGATGGAGTGCAAACAGAAGGGGTGGTGTGGTCCGAGAAGTGTCATCTAGACCTTTTAGACATTTTACCCCAAGCTGAAACACAACATTTTCACACACACACAGTGTGAGCTGTGCTGATTCTATTCTATTCACATACAACTGAAGGTAGCATTTCACCAGCAACACTGAAGATAAAATGCAAAATGAAAAAACGAGAAAGTAGTTTGTGTATATCAGTAAGTATAAGTAAGTGCAGCGTTTATGACATCTTCTGACCTCTGACCCTCCATTTACATCAAATAAAACTTCATTTAACACCATACTAACTGCTATTTATTTATTCATCATTTTAGTTTATTTGAACAGGACCACATATAATAATTATCTTTACAATATAACAACAGATATGTAAATAACAGCTCATTTCCCTCACCCGTCCCCAGTTAAAAGAAGCAATAATCCATTATCAATCCACATAATAATTATACCTCTAAGCCAATGATATAGCATATACATTACACACAACAGATAGACAGGGTTTTACATGCTTCACCAGTGGGGTTCAATGCATTATGATATAAATGAGCTGATCAAAAGCAACACTTAATCAGCACAGTATTCCAAGGAGCTTCATCCATACTGAATGACTGCATAAGGGCTTTTATGTAGAGAAGCAAAGCGTAAAGGCGGAGGTCAGACTGAATAAACCAAAAATAAGTTATTAATACAACCAAAATGGATGCTACAGTGCATTTTCCGACAGAGCCCCTTTTGTTTAGTATAAAGTGTATGGACTACAGTTAGTCCTTTGAATCTATTCATCCTGCTTTATATCGTGGCAGCAGTGGCAGCCCACAGACTTCTCAGCAGGGGAATGACACTCTAATGCAGTTGGAAGTATTTTCTAAAGTGAAATGTCATTATTCTTGTATCGATCTCTACAATGGCACTTCAAATTATGAAAGCCAGCTGTGTGCTTCTGAATGTATAAATCATGGCACTAAAAGTGAGTCTTTCACCTCAGAGGAAGCTATTTGCCTTGCCTAAACACCCATAACACCTCTCAGCTCTTGGGTTGCCAGAATATCTAGATGCTTATTTAATTGGGTACACACATTGCTTCCTACCTCCTGAAATGAGATGGGTAAAAGTGTAGGAGTAAAATCACATGGAGGTGGTATTCTGTGGGGATGTGGCTGATTGCATTTTTTAATCAAAGATCTTTGCACCATGAAGTGACCTCCAAAGTAAAAATTTAAATGTAATGAATTCCTAAATGAATTGTGAGAAATATTAGCTCTGTTACAAGCTGTAGAATTAGCTACCAAGGTGAAAAAGGTAATTTCAATATCAAAGATACACTCTCTGATTTTCATGAGGTGCCAAATACAGACAATGTTATGAAAATGAACACAGATGAGCTTCAATCTATCAAAAGTTGGAAAAATAAAGAGTAATCAGCATCTTTAAAGGACCCCATTCAGTATTAGGAATTGTGTTCATGTCTCTATGGAGGTGGAGTCAGGATGTGGTTAGCATAGCATGAAGGCTGGAAACAGCTAGCCCAGTCCAGTCTTTATGTAACTGAAGGCTGACCACATCCTGACTGACAGATCAACTCACATCAATGTTCTCATCTCACAGACAGAAGCAAAGAAATGCATGCTTCTTAAACTGCTTCTTTGAAAGGCTGAACGCATCGTCATGTGCTTTGAATTTTCTTTACCTTTTTTTATTTTGAAATGTACACACACTGTACACACTCTGTACACACACACACACCATGGTCATATAAAAAACATGAACCACATATGTGCACAAAAGAATACAAAGGAACTCCAAGAACAAAAAAGTGGTGGTAGCATCAATATTTAATGTGTGAAAAATCTGTGTGCCCCCCCCCCACAAAAGATCTTGTGGAGAAACCTTCCTGTTCCTCACATTATACACCACTACACAGAATCCAGCAAGGACTTCAAATATTCCACAATCCGTGACCAAGGTGCCTTAATGTAGCAGCAGCTCTTTCATCTCTATTACCTGGAGAAACTCCTCCAACCAAAATGCTCAAGCTAAAACAAGGTGGAGCTCTTATCTTCAAATACAAAACAATAACAATTTTCCGTTTAGCAGTGAGGCGACCCAATGTTACAACAATCTAATCTAATAATCTCGTCTTGTACTTTATTTCAGTTGTTATGAAGTGGAGAACATTCAAAAGTCTGACTGGCTGATCTGAATATCAACTGTTGGAGAAAGTCAAAAAAGTGTAACTTTTTGGTGAGTGAATAAGTTGTCTTTTTGTTAAGTATATAGAAATATGTGAGTAATAATAATAATATATCTAATATGTTAGGAGCGAGGGCTGGCCTGTGTGGTTGGGATCCAACAGATGAGCAACTGTAGCTCAAACTGCTCAAAAGGTTCATTCTGGTTCTGATAAAAATGTGAGAAACGTTTTCTTATGTGTGGCTGGTTTCTTGTGCGCTGTTTACGGGGGAACACATGGCACCATCATGCACTATGGGAAAAGGCAAGCCGGCAGTGCGATGCTTTGGAATATGTTCTGCTGGGAAGCCTCGGGTCCACGTACCACCTACCTAAACACTGTTGCAGACCACGTACACCCTTTCATGGAAATGGTATTACCTGATGGCAGCAGCCTCTATCAGCAAGATAATGGTCCAGGAATAGTTTGAGGAACACAAAGAGTTCAAGGTGTTTACCCTTTAATCATGATGGTGTACTGAAGCCATCTGTGCTCATTCTTTTCTGCCACACAGCCCCACCTTTACCCCAACCCCCACCTGTAGGGTCAGGTTCCTAACTGAGTGAAATGACCCGGAAGTATTTCATTGGCAGCCATTAGAGCTGTTTGAATTCTCAAAATGCTAAAGAAATGCTCTTCAGTGCTTCCTTTTGTATCTGCTTTAACATCCCTATAATACTCCACAGAGATAATTCCATTTCACAAGTCCTTGCAGCAGAAATTTTTAAAACCACATTGTTTAACTCTTCTACCACATAATAACAAATCAAATCAAATCAATTCAGTAAATGTTGTTGATACACTGACTTGTAATCAGGTGAATGTTTGCATTCGTACATCCGTTCTCACATTATGAAACTTCGAGCTCCGGGTACAATCACCCACGAGAAATAGGTAACACTTTATGGCACTAAGTCAAAGCCTGAGTTGACCCTGGTGGTTGGGTCAGAGCATACACCACAGACATTTAAATGTTCTGGTCTGTTGGAGGGGTTTCTTCTTCTCAATGAAACTTGCTGCTAAAACAATATAAACTCTAATTATTATTTGTGTTGGCGAGATGCAGATCTTTTCTGTTTAAATTAATTATGAATTATGGTGTTTAGATTTTGTTATATTAACATTAAGTCGTTTCATTTTCCATTACCAGTGTGGACTGGCCCATAGGAGACTGGTCATTACTAGATTGTAAACGTACTAAAATATCAGTAAATATCACTTTCACTGGGGTTTTAATGGGCTGGGCTTTATATTCACATTTTCACGGCCAAAGTAAATGTGTGAGGGCACTGTTTGCCGACCTCTTCTGTACTGTGTTGTGTTGAGAGATGGTGGTTTCAGTTGCACTCCTGTCTCCCTAAATCACAGCCAGCTAAAGATCCACTGGGGAGCCATTTTGTTGTGGAGACCTCATGGGGCTCATTCACTGCCTTTTTAAACCAAAGGACTTCATCCAGAGTAATCCTTAATTAGGCCTGTGGCATTTTAGAGCACACTCTCACTGCACTCACCTCGCCCTCCTGCCAGTACACAGCAACACTTTAAACAGCATTGATCTACGGTACTGCAGGGGGCTGCTGCCCGCACACATCTACATGCATATGTGTGTGTGTTTGAGTATGTGCAAGTTACAGATCTATTAACAATTTGAAAGTGTGATTACAAACTAGTCACATTTGGTGACCCTTCATCTTTGCACACAAATGATGGGCAGCTCTGAATAATGATTGGATGAGTAATGTGAACAGAGTTTTGGAACTGGACAGGGCTGGATGCTCACCAAACTAAATGGATTTTGAGTGGGATAGTGTGACAGATGGGTGTGAGATGTGTGTTTGCTAGTGGCTGCAGTGGGAAGGTTAGTGGGCCGGCTGCCACCTCCGCCAACTCATACACACTCATTCTCATAGCATTTCTGCAGTATCACTTAATGGGTCATGCGACATGAAACACACATGCTGCTTGTAGGATTGTCAAAGAACTGAGGGGGTGTGTTTCTGTGTGTACAACCATCACCATAAATTCATAAAAGACCAGCTTTGGGTGCACCATTATCTACATTAATATGATTCAACTGGTTTCTATTACACCTAAATTCCTCCCAGCATGCCTTTGTGACGTCACAGCATCAATGCTGTTTTGGCCTGTTCTCCACATGGCTTCATATTCCACCAGGACGTTTCAGCAACTCATTTCTACTTCAACAATTCTAACAGTCCACATGTGATGCATATCAAGACACACACTCCTTTGTTTTTTTTATGGTGACAGTCGATTTGGTTCTCATTAGTGTGCTTGGTGAAGCACAGTTTCCACAGGTGGATGTTCAAATCACACAAATCTCCTCCTGTCTTTATGTCACAGATGTATCTATATCTAATAACAACATATGCCTCCTGTTTTCTTCCTGTATATTTCTGATGCAGTCTACAGAATAGTTAGTGTCCACTGATTATGTCAATAGTTTGGATGTAGTACATTGTGGCTGTGTTTGCATTGATCGAGGAGCCTGACAAACGTTTGCACTACTCATCAATCAGCCATATACAGAGCAGCAGTGTGAGCTGTCTGACTCTTCTCAGTTTCTGTGCAAAACTGTCCACCTCTTTATTATAGGTCCAGAGCTCTGATGCTGCAGCTCGTGTACTTGGAAATCAAAGAGAGGTTTACCTCTCCAGATATTGAACATTTTACACAGTTTATAATGTTTGTGGTATGTCAGCTGCCTGAGCGCTCAGGAGGCAAACTGACAAGGAAACACTCTTCAGGTGGTGATGAACAATACAAAGATCCAAACACTTCACCAATAATTACCACAATCCAGATTCCAAATCCCAACAATACTCCACAACTCTCAACAACTCAACAAACATTCTGACTTCCTGTTATACAAATGCTATTAGTCACGTGACTAATTAGACCCGACCAATAACAGATGTTCTTAGAAAAAACAATAACAAATCATAAATAGATTAACAAATACAATATATGCAATATATACAATATACCATTATCAAAACACCCAAAAATAAATATACATGAATAAACATATTTACATAATTATTCACTTCCTACTTCCTCTTATCCTTCCAGAGCTATACTCAAGGTGTCATGTCCCTGGGACGGGGATCTCTTTTGGCGTGACACCAGTGGACAAAGCAGCACGCTTACTTGTTTTCAACCATTACCTTCTTTCTCATCCTCGGTGTGTCTTTATCTGTGTGTGCAGGCAGATGACGAGTGGCCAACGAGGTGGTCCGACCCTGTGTACCTTGTGTAGGTGCCGTGTATCTCCACCCTCACAATAAACACACACAATTATCAATAAATGTATTTTACAAAAGACGTGCGTCTTATTTACTGTTTATAATATCAGTCCATGAATGAATAGCCCGTCGTTACATGGCACAAAAACAACTTCTCTGCTGTCGCTCAAAAGCCAAGCCGTGACAATCCATCTAATAGTCTTTCAGACAATCCACACCGAAACATCAAAACATCAACCTGCTGGAGGAAGAGGTCAGAAGATCACCAACATGCTTTGGGTTAATTATCACTTGGTGTGTGTGTGAGTTGTCCTGAGCCCTCCACATAGTTCAAAAACATTTTAACAACGCTATCTAAAAGTGATGTTTCTGACTGATTCATTGAACTTGACAACATCCTGATCACAGTCTGTGAAACACTTTCAGGGTGAAAACACAAATCCTCTTGGACACACACACACACACACACACACACACACACACGTACTAACTCCACTAACATATACATGCATGCCCTAACAGCAGGATGGTCTTATGCTGCTTTAATCCTGTATCCATGGAGACCAATCTGTCCATCGCCCTGGGGACAAAAAAAGATCAGCCAGCATCTGTTTCGCTGAACTTCTGTCTGTCTTTTTCTCTATCTATCCATGAGCCCGTCTGTCTGTCATTCTGTTTGTGCATGTGGTAGTCTGTCAGGAACCGTTTTCATTAACTGACAGCTACATTTTAGAATACAACAACAACCCATGAGATTCTTATTTTATAACAATGTTGCTAGTGTTTGACATGAATTGATACAATCATCAATCAAGATATCACAGGTTGAACTCATGATGAGTGTTCAGCTCTTAAACTGCAGTAGCATACAAAGACTGGCAAAATCAATGCTGACTTGATGTTCAGTGTAATGGATTACACTGGAAACAACACAATTTTCAAGAGTCTGCCAATCAATCATGCCATACACGAGTGAATGGAAACCGTTCGTTACATGGATCACTTTTCTGACGTGCAACTGTAAAAACTGTGAAGCATGCATGAAAAAATGTGAAGAAGACACTCTGTGGTACGATCCTTAGACTAATCCAAGCTAAACTATGTTCGGTAGCTAAACTCATCCTCTTCATTGCCATCCAGTTACTCACTTCTGTTATTCAGTGTTTCAAACACAGGCAAACATGACTGATCCAACATTTGAAACATTTTGAAGGCTGTGGTCCACTCACAGTACACACTGCTCCATGATATGCTGCTGTGTGAGACAGATATGCGATTAGTATCTGAACATCTCACTCTCAGAGACAACGAATATCATATGCTCATCATCACAGGATTTCATGCAGCATGTGTAGATTACTACACTGCTACACCACTGCTGAGTTATGTCTGAGTGAGAGGGAATAGAGCAGAGTGAAATATGGCGGGCCAAGAGAGGGACTCATGGAAAACAGACAGACAGACAAAGTGAGAGGCCGTCTGTCTGACTCTGTCTCTCTGTCTTCATTAATCTCTATCTGTCCATCACTCCATCTGTCCATCTATCCATTTATATCACATCCGTCCATTAGCCTCTCCCTCCCATCCCTCGATTCACTTAAACACACACACACACACTCAGACTCAGCAACATATAGACAGACACACAAACACACTCATACAGTATGTGTAGAAAAAGACATAATCACTTCATTCAGACTTTATGAAACAATGTTCAAGGATCATTTGAGTTTGGTAACACATTCAATAAATACATATTGAAGTGAGACAAGCATCTGAATTAAATTAGTTTCCAACCTGTGTGTGAATAATTTGTATATATCTGTAAAGACAACAGTTCCAGATTACTCTTGTCCGACAGCTCCTTGTGTCCTCTTCTCTTCTCCTCTGCCATTCCGTCCATAGAGGCTGCTGAGCCTGGAACCTGGAATGACACCGGCTCCTCTCTGGATCTGCATTACTGCACCAGGCTTAAAAAACATTTTCTGGTGCTCTGAAATGGCTGCTGGTACAAACACTCTCCCGGTACTCAGAGCCCAGCTAACAAACTGGGCCAACAGCACTTTACTCTACTGTCCAAAACAAAAACACAGAACACCAAAACCTTTATTTTTCAGATTTTGATGGATTTCAATGACAGATGTTACTACAAATCCTGTTCCAGCCTTAAGAGATGGCCTGTAGCCTGTGTGATAACAACATATGTGTTATTAGATTAGGTATAGGCTTGTAGGGCCAAACATATTCATAATAATTCCTTACTTAGAAAAAACCCATATAGACAATTGCTACCTTGTGTAGTTTGATATGATCACTTCTAGAGTGTGTTTTTATATTTGATCATAACACTGCCAGTTCGACCACCTCCACCACGGATGAAGATGAGGATGATGAGTGTTGGGGTTAGAAGTGAAGTCAAAGTAATGAAACAGAAGTAATTCACAAGGCTGCTTTCCAGAAAGTCATCTCACCCGGTCCTGCAGTAATTATACTAGTATAATATTAAATGAATGGAAATAAAGCACCCTATACATATATTCATACAGGATGTTTCCGGCTCCATGTTCCGTGCTGCCCTGCGCTGCTTTCAAAGAGCTCTGGCAAGGTTACATCAACAGCAGCACACACACTGAATCCAGTGATGGAGCAAACACAGCCATGTTTAAACACAATGTGATGGATGAGCCTGTGAGATATACAAGTAATTATGATGATGATTCATTTTGTAATGTAAGTTTCAATAATTTCCCCAAATTAATTAATTAGATGTAAATTGACGACATGGTCATGATTGCTGCCAAATCTTCTCTTCTGTCCCTTCTCTATAAGTCAGAGTAAAAGGAAGGAGTGTCTGCTGTAACATAGACAGTTCACATGTTGTATGAATGACTTGACATGCTCATCAGTTTGGATGTAAAACAGTCTCATATTATGTTGAAACCACATCAGGCACGTCTCTGTCACATCACGGCTATTGGTTCTGTTTCAGTCCATTGAGTCCATGTGACTTCCGGTCAGTTCGAGCTCCTCGGTGCAGATTTATGCAGGCTGCTTGTGGTGTAGAACAGCCGTGTATTCTCCACAGAGCACTTCTGAAACGGACTGCAGTGTTTGTGGAGGGGTTTGAAACACTGACTACAATGACCATGCAAACAGAGGACAGCGATTAGTCGAACAACAGAAATTCAAAATGAAATCAAATGTAGAGACTTTCTGATAGATAATGGTGTATTTGTTTCTTCACTATGAGGAGTTCTGTCATTTACTGTCTTAGGGTATATTGTCATAGGTGTTTATTTTAATCAGGAGAGACTTCATTTGAATAAACAAACATATTTATTGACATGAACACAATAAAGATGAGAAATGTGTCTGCTGATTAGATCCCATTGTGACATCATCGTGTTCAGAGCGGTTGATTAGAAACCCCCTGATGGAGTCTAGACACTGGTGGTGATGAAGGGGAGAATTCTGAAGATCTGGATGCGAGCTCAGGCTCAGGATTTAAAGTTTTACAGCTATGATGTGATTGGCTGGTAGAGATCATGCCAAAACTGGTTAGTTTTACTGAGAGAGTCAATCCCTTCATGAGAAACAGAGAGAGGCTGAGTCGTGGATTTAGCATTAAATTCCTGTAGACTCACAGTGGACAGTTACACCAAAATCAATGCAGCTTCTTATTCAATGCATTCTTCCTTGTCAAAACCAGCCACCCACACGACCCAGAATGCAACTTCTCAAGTGCTTCTAGGGCTACTTAAGCATTTTGGGTAATACATTTATTTGATTTCTTTCTAAGAGTGAGAGGAGAAAATAAAATCAAGCTCATGCATGTGTGACACACAGCAGATGAGGACGAGGTTAACCTGGCTTAGCATGAAGACTTCAGGCAGCCAGTCTGACTGTTTATTTGGTATGTTCACAAACAAAAGAACTGTTTACATACACCAAGTTACAATATTAGCCAGCTATTTGAATCATCACCTATTTAAGAGGCCAGCTTATTTATGTATAATTCATCTTAAATAATCCTAGATATTTAGATAATCCTAAATAATCTATAGATATCCTTAGATATTTTCTAATTCTATATTAGTGGGATAACTACTCTTAGGAGCATAACAGTGTTATGACAGTTGAATGGTAAAGTATGTTTTTATCTATTGTATTTTAAACTATGGGACGCTGGTTTGCATCCCAGCCGCGCACTCTTGCGGCATGTCATATTATGATTTCCAATTGAAATTAATAAATTACTGTTACAGTAATAGAATCCGTGTAACCAGCTGATTCTCTTATTGAAACATTTAACAAGAGATGATGGGTGAATATGCTAGGCTACGTGATTAAAAAGGTATAATGAAAAATAAAATTTTCAGAGTAAGAGCGCATATAAGGACGGTGCTGTGTATGAGAGAAAAAAATTTGGCACTGCTGTGAAAGCTGATTGACATGGATCAGTACATATTGCATATAACATATTACATAGTAGTACCATAGTACCAGGTTTTTCTTGGTTCCTGATTATATGTAGTTATTTTTAGTTTTTACCTGAAATATGCGGCTTAGTTTTTCTGCAGTCACGTTCTCTTTCCTGAGACACACTCTTTTATTGTTTCGAAAAACAATGTACTGATGGATTCTTCCATTTTGAACCACTTCTTGACGAGTGACAGTGTTCATCTGCACAGAACAACATGCTAATTAGTGAGCTGGAGGTGTGTTCTTGAAGCCGGTCTACTTACTCTGCTTCTTGTTGACCCTTTAAAAACTAAAATCACCAGAGAGCTGGTATGACTCTGTTGGGCTCTATAATAAAATCAGGGAGCGTGTCTTTAAACAGTTCAGTCAGTGATCTGTGAAAGACCACATTTATAATCTGCTTTCCAGCTCTGTGAGACACTGTGTGACAATCCGTAGCAGGGAGGTAACAGGCGGAGCTGCCCTCCCTCTTCATCCAGCGTGGGAATATGATTGTGTTGTAATATTCCTGCCGAGTTATCCGCCACACCGCTGCTTTTCATTGCACCTAAATTATTGTCCTGCGTGTTAAATGCAAGTCCCTGATTGTAATAGCTGCCTCCCACTGTTTATTGGCGGGCTCTATGGCGGCAGTTCACACACACGCTACCATCCTTTTCTCTTACACTCATGCACACACACTAACAAACTGATAGATTTGTGTGAATGCAAACACACACTGCTGCAGACGGTGGCGGTGCATTAGCAGTGGTAGTCTATTAGCATATAAATGTGTTCCTGTGTGAGTGTATTGTGTGGTGGTTGTGTGTGGGGAATGTGAGTAAACTTGTGCAGACTTAATATGCATGTCAGGCAGACTAGGAGATGATAGTGTTCTTTGTAAATGTTGTGCCAGTTTCAGATTGATCAGTGATACCATGCAGGAAGCTCTATACAGTATGTATCCGTCTACCTCGCTCCATCTCCCTCCCTCTGTCTCTGTGCTCAGCGTTATTAAACGTAAACCACTGACCATCTGCCGCCACTTAAGGTATCTGACCTCCTGACCTGGAGACTTGGCACCCCTCTGCATGTGTGTTATGCTTTTCTGTAGCATCCCTCTGAGGTCCTTCGACTGTTTATATATGCCTCACTTCCACTGACATCAGCATGCTATGGCTCGGCTTTGGAACAGTTGTGTTTTTTTGGTATCACCTGAAACCTTGTAAGTCACTGCAATGTCAAAGACACAGTATGTTGAGTATCTCCAGCATTTCTAGTTTTCCGACCACTCATTACAGTACGTATCTCATTCACCCATTCACACACATACATACACTGATGGCATTAGCTGCCATGCAAGGTGCCAACTGCTCATTAGTTTGAGGAGCTAACCATTCATACACAGTCACACAACCCGCTCTACCTCCGAGCCACAGCCACCCCAAATATTTCCTTTTTACCTGCTGAGCCTGGTTACATTGCCCCTGTCCAGCTCTGATTTTGGCACGACACTGACTTACAGGTCAAAAATGAAATGTGTTATTTCACTGTAGAAAAGTTAAACAGAGTTGCTTTAAAGGCTGCATAGGTGCTATTTTGTAACTCCCTCTTGGTAAATTTGCATGTTGTCATGCTAACTGCTGAGTCCAGTGTACAGATGACAAATCATTTGATGGTGGTTAGGAACAAGTTTCTGGCGGCACCCTGAGTAGTGTAAAGCTATAGAACTGACCAAACAGCATCCATCAGTGTTCTTTTCTTTGTATTTGTTTTCAGAACACCAATAAATCTCTTGAAGTGAGCTACACGTGTTCATAGTGTCAAACACTATGTTTACATGGAGCCTTTTAATGCAGCAATAATCTCATTAAGACCTGAATCAGAACAAAAACACCCTCAAAGAATAAACAAACAAAGTCATATTATAAAATACAATCCAAATTGATGTGTCATGAACAAGCTCTTTTTTTTCACTCTACCTTATGGAGATGTGTTATATTCACATTCAGTGAGAGACAGAGACAGACAGACAGACTGGCAGACGATGCTTTCTTTCTATATTTATTGACAATATTTGAAATTGCATATGTATATATTGCGTATCAGGTGGAACACACACAAACACACATAAATGATGCACAACCACATGGCAGTTGGTCAGGGTGAGGCGATGAACCAAAGGTTCAGTGAGAAGACACAGTACAGCCTGTGTGGAGCTTCTGTCTGTCCATCTGTGTCAGTGACTCTGACATTAATCACAGGAACAGAAGTGACCTATCAAAGCGGCCTGTGGCAGGTCGTCATCATTCTTCATCAAATGTCTCACTTTTATGATTAGAACAACAACGTTTTCATGTTGAACAAGGCAAACAGGAGAAGTATCCAAATGTCAGGGGAAAATATCTCACCATGGTACAAAATGTGTGTTATGTCTTTAAAACAAAGACTTTCAAGTTATATCATATGAATGAGGTCTTCTTGGGTTATATATTTAGTGTCAGTCGTAATAAGAACACTATTGTCTGCTCTGTGAATTGATGGTTTGCTCTCTTTCTAATTAGTTACTAATAATACACGGCAAAGGTTTTGTGGTAAAAGCATCTTGTTCCAATTATCGTCCATGAGAATTGATTAGCTGTCAGGACCAAATAAACCCCTCCCCCTTCCATCCTGCGAGTACTGTAGTTAAAATCGCATATCATCCTCTAATCACCTAATCTTTAGAATCTCGCCTGTAAACAAAACGATTAATGAAGCCCCTTCACAACATATGAATTATAATCCAGACACTGTGTTGGTCTCCAGAGCTTCTGTACGGTAATGCTCCAGCATACACTGACACTTTACACTTTGTGTTTCTCTTTCTGCTTTTTCAACATGACAGGGAGAGTTTGGAATGGACCTGATCTGTACGGAGGCCTCATCTCATCCTCACCTGGAATACTGAGCAATGCTGATATAAAATAACTAATACACTAAATGTGAAGAAAGTGATAAACTCATAATGGCTGCATTCATTTTCACTGTTGGGTTTATTGTATGAACCTGGTAACCTAGTGAATTTCAAACTAATTGGCTTTATTAATATTGAGTGCATACACCTGGCTCTAGTTTATTAGTGCTATTACACAAATCTCATGACTTGCTTCACAATAAGTTTTTTAGTTAATTTATGTGTGTCTGAATCAATTCAAATCTGGTGATTCCTCTTATGCAGTCACCTCTGCGTCAGCTGTTTTTGGATGTTTTTTGACTGTGGGGTGATTTCACTGTGATATTTGGACACTAATTATATTCTATACTTATATTAGAGTTTGAGGAAGTATTCACTTCTTGGCCTCGTCAAAGCAAAAGCCATGAGAGGTGTCACAGCTTCAGAATCTTCTCCATGTGCACTACATAATGAGATAAATAATAATTAAAGCAGATAATTAGCATAAAGAAGCAAACATTGATGAGGTCAGCTGGCGAATGCTGCTCCATTCTCTGGTGCTCTGTGTGCTTTTATCGTCAAAATAATATTTCGTGGAGGTCCACACGTCTCATCCTCAGACCTCAATTTACATCACATCAGCAAACAGACTTGCTGGCCTGGTTGTCATGGTCTTGATGTTTCCTTGATACAGTGATCAGTTTTGGTCCAGTCTAAACAGAGCAGCCTGGATATCCAGTGTCTGATGTCACCAGACCAAAACCACTAACAGCATCCCCTGGGATGGAGGTCAAAGGTCATCAGTCAGTGGATGACTGAAGAAAGATCAAGGACAACACTCACTTCTGACACCAGAGACCATCTTTGAAACCAACCACCAAACCATCTATGACAGCATAATGGAGTTTACCTCTCCTGGTCATAGTTCCACTGACCTGACACATTTACTTATTTAAAGACTTTGTTTGTTGCCCATTCTTTAAAATTATGCTATATGGCTTGTTTTTCAAGAAAATATTACAGGAATAGAAAAAAACTCAAATCTTGGTGAATCAGATTTTGTTTCTGTGTTTCTTTAAATAGGAGAGTTGACAAACACCCTGAGAACTTTTGCATTTCTGTTTCCCACATAAACAAAAGAACATAAAACATCTTACTTTCTCAGTTTGCTGTATGGAAGGCATTTTATTACTGCGGCAGACAGCAACACAGGCCTATAATGTAGATAATTACCTGTACAAGCCAAACATAATGTCGAAATAATGAAGATGTGCTTTATCTTTCTCATCCTGCTTCAAGGCAGCTCTGGCGCTATCTGCTGTATGAGTTTGTCTGACACGCCACACTCTGAGAAAAGTGTATCACATGGTAATAACACCAAATTCAAAAGATTTCCTCTACCTGATTAGTTCAAAGCTGTTGCACATATTTCAGCAGGTTTCTCTACTCAATCTCTTTCTGTGGAATGGAGCGATGGGCTTGGATGAATAAGACCTTGAATCAGACGCTGTTTGTCTTTTGTTGAAATGAAAGGCTCATAGAACAAGGGTTTGCTACTTTATTATTTCCACAATGGAGAGACAGAGAGTGTCTTCATGTAGTGGCGGAACAATGGAGGTTTTTCATGTGACGTGTGGCAGAGGAGCTGCTTTTCATGCTTCCCCATGTAACGAGGCTGCATTTACCTTGCAAATAGGTTACGGTGGCTTTCTTGTCCTTTAGGTTTCCTACTTTCAATTCACCAGCACATCCAAAGCCTGGCCCTGTGTGTGTGTGTGTGTGCCCCTGAGTGCATGCATTATATCTGTATTAGTGCATACATATGCACATGCGTGTCCATGTGTGTGTGTGCAGAGCATCTTTCTTGCTGCCAGAACACTTGGCCTCATTCTCAAAGCAAGCCACCATATGTTGATTAGTCTTGTGAAATCAGGGAGAAAGACATCAGCTCGGAGTGAAGAAAATAACAAATACCAGTGCAAATCGGGTAATTGCTCAGGCCGTTTGTGCATTAATTTTCCTTTCAAAGACAATAAGTTGACCCAGCTGAAACCTGCACAAGTCATTTTGCCAGCGTTGTGCAGAAATAAACTTTGTGTCTGACAGGGAGATAGATGCCCTCAGCCTGGTTTCACACTGAGATAAAAGAAACAGGAGGGGGGCATTTAGTGGGCTTCACATTATTATGTTCAAATATATCAGAGTGTGTGTGTGTGTCTATGTACAGCACAGTATGGATATGAAGTAATGAGGCTTGTGGGCCCCAGGAGATGCTCCACTAGTGTGTGATATGTTGTGGTCCACAAAAGACCCTCAGCAGGACAAATACACTGATGATCAGGCAGTGCAGACTCTGCTTTCTGTTTTCCACACTCCCCTCACAGCTCTCACTCGAATGTCCTTTTCCTGTTTCTTTGTTTTGTTTTTTTTGTTTTTTCCTTCCATTTTTGTGCATGGACGATTCATCAGTAACAAACTGAGATCGAGCTGAAAAATAAGAGTTAAACCTGCCTAGTGCGGTTCCTTTAAGACATTATGACTTTTGAAACATCAAAAATTAACAAAACAGTTTTGGCGTGAGGTCAAACACCATTGTCTGCTTTGCAAGCTCTGGTTCTGGTGCCCAAACCCTCCAGCATTCCCTGCTTTGTACAAAAAGCGAGGAAGTGCATTACACATAACACTGAAAAACAATATGTACAATGTGTCGGTCGAGTTTGATACCTCTTTCTTGACCTTCAAAAACAGCAGATGCAAAAACAATCTCACCTCACGTTTCAGCTGCCTCAGACACCCCCATTTACCTGACTTATTGCTTTACTCGACCAGTTGGTAGAAGCTAAGGCTGAAAGGAGCATCTATTGCTTCATAATCCTTTGAATAAAATTAGATACATTTGGACAAAATGGAGACTTTTATGAGAGAAACCCCTTTGGTTATAAAAGAAAGGAAAGCTAAACATGTTCACTGAAGCTTTGAGGTTCAAAAGTGTAGTCTGGAATTCTTAGTCCTGGTTCTGACACTATCATTTATTGGGGAATTGAACAGGATGTACAATAGAGAAAAAAGAGTGGGGGCGGACAGGAACAGTAAACACATAAAGGCAGTACACTGTTGGACTGCATTACACTGCATATGACAAACAGGCTTTAGTATGTAATAAAGAATAGAAAAAGCTTGCAGACCATGGCCATTAGAGTGGTTGGGATGCCTGCTGTACAATATGGTTCCAAATATTCTCGCTGACTGTGGCATTGATTCCACAGAAGTATAAAAAACTGTGCAGGTGTGGTCTGATGTCGGAGTGAATGGATTTGTTGGAGGAGCAAAGGGTATTGCAGCTTTGAATTTCATAATCACAGTGTGCTGTAGATGTTGAACAATTATCATTAACATTGGCCTGATTTTTAAAGCTCTGAAGTCAGCACAGGACAGAAGGATTAAAAGAAGTAATGGAAGGTTATCTTCAGGGCCTACAACAGCCAACAGTGTGTTGTGTGTGGTATTTAACGTGAGTGCAGGCTGTGGACATGAAGCCTGTTCTTCATCTATGTGCTAAACTGGATCCTTCATTGTCTCTAGTGTCAAGAAAGTTGTAAGTTAATAAAAAAAAATGCCTTCATTAGTATATAATCACCTGAAAATATGAATTGTTGTTTTAGTCCTACCTTTTATATCTGCAGAAGTAGTGGGTCCTCTTCCAGCCTCCATAGTTTCTCCTTCACAGAGAGTGAGGCGAGGAATATTTATTTCACTGTTGGATGCCACTAAATCCTACACACTGAACTTTGAACTTGGTTGTTAGAATATTCACATTTGTTGTGTCTTATTTTTACTAATTGTATGAATCATTTATTATTTTTCAATAACCGCATATCCTCATCAGGTTTGCAGGGGGCTGAAGCTGATCCCAGCTGACATTGGATTAGGGGCAGGGTACCCCGTGGACATGTAGACACATAGAGGCTAACAACAATCGGCACATTGTTCCTTTTCTTTGTGTGCTACTGGATGGATGCGACTATTGATGAGTGGATTGAGCAGCAGGAATGTGTAAACTGTATATTTCACAGTGCTAGTGATGGTCAAAAACAGGATACATTTAAATAAAAGATTCTGACACCCACCACACTCTGGTCTGGTCATTACTCTATGAATATGTTCTTCAGCTCGAGTATGTTCTTCCACATGCAAACAAAGCCATGTCCTTACCAACACGCAGCTGAATATCAGCACTACCTGTGTCTAGTCCGTCCTCTTTCCGTAATCCTTTCATATCTGAGAAACAAGTGTCTGTAGGGAGTTTGAACCTTGATTGTGCTCTTCCTTTTCCTTTTAAAATACACAGACGTTATCTTGCAGTAGCAGCAGAAACAGAAGCTTAAAAATAGATGCAGCATTGATGCATTTATTGGTGGCCTCAGCAAACAAGCTAGCACAGCATGCTGATGTAAGTTACAGACAGAGCTCTGTGTGTGTCACAATCCTGGAGCCCCTGTACAGCTCAGCAAAAAGAATTCACTAACACTGATAGAAGCATTCATAATAAGAGGGATGGATGTGCGGAGGCCTGTCCCTTCCATGCTGGGCTTCCGTATATAAATGACTGGCTCCTCTCATTCTGTAACAGGAGATTCAGAGCCTGAAAGCTGATGGCGGGCCTGGTCATTTGTCACACCTGCTCTCCTCCAACTCGTTGACATGATTGATGCTGGGACCTCCCTCCACTCTGATCCACCACCCCACCAGCTCTGGATTAAAAATCCATCCTTGCTGACGTTTACATATTAAATTTGGTAGTTAGGGCAATTCTCCATGTGGAAACAAAAGGGGCCTGCTCTGCAGAGGCTGTTATCGATCACCCTGACAATACGTTTGTACAGAGTCTAAATGGGGACAAGAAGAGAATTTGTTGCTGATGATATGAGTCGCTTGGCCTGGGTTCCTCCTCCTTTACTTCCCAATTGTATGAAACCTCATATTCTCTGAATGCTGACTGAAATGTGTCTGTAGCAGCCAGTAGTGATCGGTTGCACTCAATACTTAATCTGGGACTTCTCAGTTTTGCCACATTAGCCACTGTGAATTATTACACAAATTTGCTTCAAGACATTGAACACTAGATCTGTTGGGACCGAATCGATCTAGTGTTCAATGTTTTAAAGCAAATAGGTATATATATATATATATATATATATATACACACACACACACACACACACACACACACACACACACACACACACATTGTTCACAAATCTGTAAATCTGTGATAGTGAGCACTTCTCCTTTGCAGAGATAATCCATCTCACTCACAGGTGTGGCATATCAAGATGCTGATTAGACAGCATGGATATTGCACAGGTGTGCTTTAGGCTGGCCACAATAAAAGGCCACTCTGAAATGTTCAGTTTTATCACACAGCACAATGCCACAGATGTCGCAAGTTTTGAGGGAGCGTACAATTGGCATGCTGACAGCAGGAATGTCCACCAGAGCTGTTGCCCGTGAATTGAACATTCATTTCTCTACCATAAGCCGTCTCCAAAGGCGTTTCAGAGAATTTGGCAGTACATCCAACCGGCCTCACAACCGCAGACCCCGTTTAACCACAGCAGCCCAGGACCTCCACATCCAGCATGTTCACCTCCAAGATCGTCTGAGACCAGCCACTCAGACAGCTGCTGCAACAATCGGTTTGCATAACCAAAGAATTTCTGCACAAACTGTCAGAAACTGTCTCAGGGAAGCTCATCTGCATGCTCGTCGTCCTCATCGGGGTCTCGACCTGACTCCAGTTCGTCGTCGTAACCGACTTGAGTGGGTAAATGCTCACATTTGATGGTGTCTGGCATGTTGGAGAGGTGTTCTCTTCACGGATGAATCCAGGTTTTCACTGTTCAGGGCAGACAGCGTGTGTGGCGTTGTGTAGGTGAGCGGTTTTCTGATGTCAGTGTTGTGTATCGAGTGGCCCATGGTGGCGGTGGGGTTATGGTATGGGCAGGCGTATGTTACAGACGACGAACACAGGTGCATTTTATTGATGGCATTGTGAATGCACAGAGATACCGTGATGAGATCCTGAGGCCCATTGTTGTGCCATTCATCCACGACCATCACCTCATGTTGCAGCATGATAATGCACGACCCCATGTTGCAAGGATCTGTACACAATTCCTGGAAGCTGAAAACATCCCAGTTCTTGCATGGCCAGCATATTCACCGGACATGTCACCCACCGAGCATGTTTGGGATGCTCTGGATCGGCGTATACGACAGCGTGTTCCAGTTTCTGCCAATATCCAGCAACTTCGCACAGCCATTGAAGAGGAGTGGACCAACACTCCACAGGCCACAATCAACAACCTGATCTGAACCTGAACTCTATGCGAAGGAGATGTGTTGCACTGCGTGAGGCAAATGGTGGTCACACCAGATACTGACTGGTTTCCAGACCCCACCAATAAAACAAAACTGCATGTTTCAGAGTGGCCTTTTATTGTGGCCTGCCTAAAGCACACCTGTGCAATATCTAATAATGTCTAATCAGCATCTGGATATGACACACCTGTGAGGTGGGATGGATTATCTCTGCATAGGAGAAGTGCTCACTATCACAGATTTACAGATTTGTGAACAACATTTGAGAGAAGTGGTTATTTTCTCTATATAGAAAATGTTTTAGATCTTTGACTTCATCTCATGGGCCGTTTATATGTTTGTTCAGTGTAAGACTGTACTTGCCTTTTCTGAATAAAAACTAAATTAAAAATAAATGTAAAAAAAAATAAACAATAAACACACATGCATATTGCTAAAAGAACACAATCTTTCCAGTGATAATCACTAAGACAAGCTCTTCAGAACTTCAGATTAGGCCTTTTTTTTTTAAGTTATTTTAAGATGTTTTCTTTGTAATCCTGCTGCCCTTCATGGTTGCAATGCAAACAGGAGCTGCTATTAGCTAATATAGCATGACTTTTAATAGTGCTGATTCACCAAAATGTCAGCAGTATTAGGTGAAAAATGACCGGGCTCTTGTAGCTCACAGCTAAATGACTCTGTGGCTCCTTCAAATCATTCAATGCCTTTAGATTCCTGCTGCTCAGAGCTGGTTATTGTTATTGTTAATTGTTGTGACTGGCTGTGACTGGTTTACTGGAGGATTCTCAATAGCATTTGATACTGGGTCATACCAATACTCAGCCTTACTGCTGTGATCTGCTAAAGGAAGGACCCCTCTTAAGTGTGACTGAGGCCTACTAGTGAGACAGCGAGAGTCTCAAGGTTGGGTTAAAACGTCCACACAAGTGTTGATAAAATAATTGGAGACTTGGACCTTGACCTTAGATGGGCAAATCTTTATTTAACATTAATTAAAATAAAACAATGAACAATTTATTCTCCTCTAAAACAGTAAAAGACAGACAATTATTCATGAAGTGCCAGGTGCAGATGCCAAACCACCAAGGACACTAAAAAGGGGGGCAACAATCAATTTAAGAACCACCAAAAGGTCTTGCAGGCACCAGACATCACAGGGCCATCCAAAAGGGTTACTTTAAATTAAAGACTGATTAGTGCATAAACTACAAAACCTCCCAGATAAGTTTTGTGATTTCAGTCATTTATCTCACACACAGCCATGTTTGGTAACCCGGTGCAAACTCTGCAATCACATAATGATCACCTATACATACTGTACATAGAATGTTAAAAAAGTGTTTTTGATATCATATTGCCTGATAAAACCAGTCACATCTTTAAAACCACATGGCCACCCAGTTGCTCAAAATGGGAAAATTTTGTGGAAAATACTGGACACAGGTCTGAAGACTGAGCTACAGAGTGTCACATATATAACTTACTAATGGACAACCAGTCACATATTATAAAAAAATAAAAATAATAAAAGCTCTTTTACAGTAATATTTTTGAATTCAGGGTGCGTACAAACCCCTCAGTGTTAAAAAACAACTGAGCTGCTGCAGCCACACTGTCTCTTGTGGTGGTCTTTAAAACACGCTAATCAGATTTTGAGCGTGTTAGTGATGTCACTATGAACATATTCCAGAACCAGAACCACCATACAGGTTATAAAAGAGCAAGGTTTCTTTTGTCCGATTACCATGAGCTATTTTGACCAAAACATTTCACAGACATGTCATTAAGACACCTGGGAACTGTGTGAACTTGTGGAAGACGGGTATAATATGACTCCTTTAAGGGGAAATCCATCCATTATCTGTAACCACTTATCCTCATCGGGGGGCTGGACAAGTCATCACAGGGCACATAGAGACAAACAACCATTCACACTCACATTCACACCTACGGACAATTTAGAGTCACTAATTAAATCATTATATCCGGGACCGGAGTACCCGGAGAGAACCCACACAGACATATGGAAACCTTAACCCTAAGTCCACACAGAAAGGTCCAGCCAAGGTTTGAACCAGGAACCTCCTTGCTGTGAAGCGATGGTTCACCACAGCGCCGCCTAAAGGAGAAATTTATTTTGTTAAATAACAAAGAAAACTTCAGTCAAATGTATTTCATGTTTGGCAGATAGAGGTATTGAGCAGAGTATTGTGTAAAAGACTCTTCTATAAGAAATGAAAGAGGGAGAGATATAGACATCACAGATGAAAAATGAAACATCCTTTGGCTAAAAAAAAGCAATAAAAGGCGTCATACTAGTTGGAAGTGATTACAGCTGGAGCAGCTGATGCTCTTTGAAACAGCTGGAGCAGAGACGTGAACTCTCTGAATTGTCTAGCACCTGAAGTCTGGCTGGTTCAAACAGAGATGTTGTTATTGTAAGGAAATCACACCTATCACATCTGAAGAGTTGGAACAGCAACATAAAGGTTATTCCTGCTTTGTACAAAGGCAGGGGAATGTTTTAAAGACATGGGATGTGAAAGCAGCTTCACAGGAAGTCTCAGAGAGCTGGATTGTTTGGAGGAAACACCACGCTCCACCAATGTTTGACATTCTCTTCAAGAAATAGTTTGTTCAATAATTCTATATGCAGTGCATTAAACTAAAAGAAAAGGTGTTCCACTAACAGTGCAGGTTAAAATAATGTGAAAATCATTCACTACAAACGTACCAATGGGTTTAAAGGAGCAGTGTGTAGGATCTAGTAGTACTTAGTGCTGTAGTTGATGGTTGCAACCCTTCACCTCACCCTGTGCTGGCCGTGAAACCTGCAAAAAATAAACATAGCAGACATTTTCAGTGGAGCACTCTGGAGTAGTTTTGTACAGCTAGTGTCATAGAATACACCCAGAAACATATTACATGTTATAAATGTGTTACAAATTACAGCAAGAGTACTATGTAGTGTGTTTTCAGTAGCTGAGGGTGTGTATACATCAAGTGTGTTACAAAACCATATAATGAGCTTTAAAATGTATTGGAGTATATCAGATATCACTTTTTATACTCCATTATATTTTATAATCAAACGTGAATGTTTAGTCTTAGTTTGTAAAATCAGATTTGATCAAGGAAAATATTCACCATAACATGTATTTCATAAACAAAAGAAGCCTGAACACCCTCTGCAGAAGGAAAATGGTGGAGGTGGGCTTTGAACATTTGTTTGAAGAACTTGAGTTTTTCGACCCTTTGAATCTTTTTGGGGGTTTTTGGAAACTTTTCTAACTCTTCATCATAACCGTAGCTATGAGCTGTCATTTCACACTATGTCTACTATCAATAGCTTTTCTCTTTTGCTGTTACGTGTTGAATAAGAGGTCTGCATTTACAATTCTGGCCAGCAGCAGTCGTAGGACTTACCCATAGTATTCTGGTAAAGTGAACTTTATGTGTAAGTGAGGAAAACAATGATAGTCATTGAAAAGGTCTAGGTCTCACACACATTTATTTTAACAATAACCTTATTTGCATAGCACATAAATCAGTTTGCTGACAAATGAATCTTACACAAATTGGTCATCCATCACAGTGAAGTGCAGGTGGACATGTCCATAGTCAGGGACACACCCTGCTGTAAACATCATATAGATTTATATATTCAAACATGAAGTTGCTGTTCTGTGGTGATGCAGTGTACACTTTGTAAATCAAGCTGTATGTTTCAGTCATCAGAGAGCTTTAGGTTCTGTTTTTGAGGCCTTTCTCCCTAAAGAGAATAACCCTGAGCTCACCCTGAAACCCCATGTGACACTGTTCAGGTGCTTCTACATGTGAAAATATGTATAAAAGTTATATAATTAAAAATATAATATAGTTAATTTGTTTCTCTTTTGGGCGGTTTTATGACCGGCAGTTTGAACTAGGTGTTTTATTTTGAAAATCAATTCTCTATCATTCTCTATGCTGTTTCTCTGTCTGGCTTCTGGCCAGCTCGGTTTGAAACATTGACTACAACGCATACATACATACACACATAAAGCTCTGCCGGCCACGGTGCACACGGAATGTGGCACATCCATGTCCAGTGGAATTTAACGGGTAACACTTTTTATCACTCTTTAACGCTTTTGGCTGTAAGGGGCCTTTGGAACTGGTAGTGGTGAGCCCTGACTGTTACCCTGCTAATCATACATTTGGGTTTAAAGTTGATCTCTAGAACAACATCACTGACAGTCCTCGTCAGTGTTTGACAAAAGAGGACTGACAGATGAGGTGTGCAGATTGTGTTTGTACCATGTGTAAATCAGTGGAATATTATTGGTTATCTGTGAGCTGAAATATGGCACGGCTTGAACGTCCAACACATGGGACATTTGGCACTGAGTGCTCAGCAGAGGACAAAGTCAGTTACTGAGCCCAAACAGCAGACTGGCAACATGCGGCCAACAATTATCTGACAGTCTTACAATGTACAATTGACAGGAAAACATGTAATACAGTACACGAAGGCCTGGGCCAACACCAATCAAGAATCTCAGAATGACTCCAACTAGTGTTGGACCTGAGTAGCGTTTAATCAAATCCACTTGGTGGTCCTGCCTGATTATATATTATATATATATAATAGTCCATGTAATTAGTTATGATCATCCTTGCCACTGTCACCATGTGCTTGCTCCTCATGGAATTGGTAATTCTTTGTAAATACTCTTAACGAGTATGATTTAGACCTACTCTGTGTGGAAAGTGCCACGAGATAACTTCTCTCATGTTTTGGTGCTATATAAGTAAAACTGAATTGTGTACAGTTTTATGTTTATCAGTCATTGTAATTCATTGTCCCTGTTAAAGGGTTTTTGTGGGCAAGTTTTTCCTCACTGGAACCGAGGGTCTAAGGACAGAGGGTGTCACTCCCTGTACAGATTGTAAAGATCAGAGGAAAAATGTGTTTTGTGAATTTGGGCTATACAAATAAAATTTGATTTGATTTGATTTGATTTGATGTTTACCGTCTTTGATGTACAGACAGCCCTCATAAGGAAACATCAAGCTCAGCTATACAGAGTGACGATAAAATTACTTTCAGGCTATACGCATCGATCTGAGAATTTCTGCTCAGTTAGGACTCACTTCCAACTCTGACAGGCTTATAAAATACTATTCCTCCTACTCTAATGTGGTGTGTGAAGCACTAGACATGAAGTCCTGCAAAGAGTGTAAATCAAATCAAATCAAATCAGATTTTTTTTGTATAGCCCAAAGTCACAAAGTACATTTGCCTCTGAGGGCTTTACAATCTGTACAGGGAGTGACACCCTCTGTCCTTAGACCCTCGGTTCCAGTGA
This sequence comes from Larimichthys crocea, assembly GCF_000972845.2. Classification (NCBI taxonomy): domain Eukaryota; kingdom Metazoa; phylum Chordata; class Actinopteri; family Sciaenidae; genus Larimichthys; species Larimichthys crocea. The sequence continues at coordinate 31,120,919 of NC_040011.1, read as the reverse complement.
GGAAAAACTTGCCCACAAAAACCCTTTAACAGGGAAAAAAGGTGAATGAATGATAAAATGACAATGAATTACAATGAATGATAAAATGACAATGCATTACAAAGAAACGAATATTAAACAGACATGAAACACAGATAAAACACTGCCTCCAGACAGAGACAGTTCTGTATTCAACTGCATACTTGTTGCACATCATTGATAGTGTCAATAAATGAATCAGGGGAAGCTAAGTGATTCAGCTCTCATGGCAATTAAATACCACGCATGAGTCACACAGCAGAGGTGGGTCATTACGAGGCAGAGAAGAACAGTGTGCTGGAGATGGTGATAAACAGGAAGACTGCTGATTACATTAGTGCTCATATGACAGTCTCATAACTTGGTCTGAATTGTTAACGGTTTGAATTCCAGGTTAAATAAATGAAAAAATAATGAAGATACAAGACACATCGGGGGATGTGACAGTTAAATGAAGTTAACTCTGACATTAGCAACACACTCTTGTTTCTCACTGCTGATGTGGATGTTAATGATTTCACCAGACGTAAATTCGAAACCTGCACTAATATTTAAAATGATGAATGAAAACAAGATTATGAAGATTTTAGCATGTTATATTATTATTGTGAAGTGAGCCAAATAAACAAGTGAAATAGGACTATTTCTTCCTGCTTGACTTGAAAACTTGAGAGCTGCTACCTCACCATATGTTTTTTTCTGGAGCATTATATCCTTTTTCTGCCATGTTCTGACCACAGATTGTCCTTAATCTTACACACTGGACCTTTAAAGGAAGACGTATGAACTATAAAAAGTAAATCACAGCGTCTTGGATTGACTTGTGAGATGCAGTGAGTGTGTGAGACTGATGAGATCTAACAGAGTAATCATGTCTGAGGGGCATTTTCCTCACCTCTCTGCAGTAAATACGCCAGAGCTGTGGATGAATGAATCATCTGTTCCACCTAAACAAACTGCATTTTCAAGTGCGGTAATTTGTCAGGTGAAACATTTCTTTGAGCCCTGAAGATCTATAACATATGGTGGACTGAGCTGCTGGAGTCTGAGCTTTTTGGATGCAGCTCCAGTGAGGTAGCATTACCACGTATCAGATATGTACCGAGCTAAAAGTAATGATAGTTCAGTTCATCAGTTATTCAGCTGAGGATTTTTTTTCCATTAACTGAATAATTTTTAGGTCTGTACTATGTCAGAAAAAAGTTCCTGGGGCTGAACATCACTGGATCTTAACATTATATAATCTGAAAAGATGTTTGACATTTTGCTTGATAAATTAAACAGTTCATTTCTTATTAAAACTGTTCATTTTATTTTTAGACTAATAGCAGCAGCAGCACACGATGGACTCATTTGTAGCACACAATCCCTTCACTAATACATCAACAACACATCAAATATTCTGCTAGAACTAAACTTAGCCTCACGAACCTTTAACAGCCAGACTATCAGCTTCTGCTCTAGCTTCTACCAGCTTCTGGTCAAGCCCCACGTTGAATCCTACACTTCCCATAATGCTATCTGGTAGCATCTTTGGTTGGACCACCTATGCCTGGTAAATACCCTGAGCTTTGTCCAACAGAACTCGACTCCATATTCACCATCCTGACTGCAACAATAATGAAGTGTACTCTAACAACCCATAATGCTTCCTGCCTTATCTTCCGGCAGCGTCCAGTATTTCGCCACGTTGTATTTTTGATTAACCTGCTCCAGGCTACCCTGACTGACACTTTGTCATTCTTACATGTAACACAACATGCAAATAACTTGCTGTCTACATAGTCAGTGGTTTTGGTTGTTATCACAGTGGATAACATTTGAGTATAACACAAACTCTGAGAGTGTTTTGATTGGATTGGCATCTCAGGCTGCAAGGTTGAAAACAAGCTTTTTCTGATCCAAGTGCCTGAAAATACAAGCTGCTCTCACAATAGGTGAACCTGTGGCGAGATGTTTTGGGGTGCGGAGAGTGCTGTCTGGATATTAATTACATATTCCAAGTCTTTGAACCAGCTGAGTCTCCGGAGATGGGCCCTTATGGGAAGGATGCAGAGTCCGATTCTTGCCAAGCAGACAAACCACACAGAGCTGGGCCCTTTCTTTTATTCATCCTCTCCCTGTGTTATTGTTCTGCTTCCTCTGTGGAGTTATCAGCACATTTCTCAATTGCTAATGCTTTTTTTCTAAATTATTTCTAATTCATTTGGATATTTGTGTCATAAAAAGCTTAAGTAGTGAGGAATTAGTGAGGGGAGGCTGTTTGTTAAATGATCTCCATGCCCCCAGGGGCATAGACCTAAATCTATTTGGACATGGACTTAGAGCGTGTAAGCCTATTATTCCCATCTGATTCAAAAACACCACATTGTGTGTGCAATGGTTAAATTGATTGCTTTTAGTCCCAATTCTACCTTGCTTACACGTGCCTGCAGCCCAACACACAAACAAAAACTCACTCTAACTCTAATATGCATGAACGTGTGTGGATATGTCTATTTTCTCACACATGGATGCACACACACATACACACACACACACACACACACACACACACACACAAACACAGAGAGAGCCAATACCTGTGACCTGCACTGAGTCGTATTGTCACTCAGAGAACAGAGCCGAGTCTAAACTGCAGATGAAAGCGCGTTGTGTGCTGCACCATGATTGGCTCCCTCAGCGGAACAATGATGGCTCTGCATTGTGCTTTTTTCTTTTCTTTTTTTCTGAATGTTGAAATGAAATGAATTGAAATGAATTGAAGGGAAAGAGAAAAATGCAGAGGTGCAATAGCACAAACGCCATGCATACGGAGAAGCTGTGTGGTTGTTTCTTTATTGACGTCCAAACAGCTGATGAGCAACCTGTCTTCAGACGCCAAATTCAAGGAATTCAATAGAGACTCAGGAAATTCAATCCTTTGAGGTTAGGATTGTGGAGTATAATGTGAAAAAGGGGCCACGGAAGGCAAAGAGTAACCAGTCCAACACCACCAACCTCCCCACAAACACATGAACACAGCACAAATATTATTCTGCTGTGTTCAAGTATGAAAAATATGCTAAATCTGAAGGATAAACATTTGTGTTTTTCTTATTAATTATTAAGCAGAGGAAATAGCTAATTTCTCCACTTTAAATAGTCTAAGCTGTATGGAACCAAAGGACACAGCGTCCAGTAGTGCAAATGAGACTGCATGATGTCTGTACATCCCCAGGCGCATTTGTGCAGAATGTGTGCTGCTTTTCATTTTGTCTGGCAGCTGTCATCCTGTAAATCCAGTGTTTTCTTGCTTTGTTGACACAGAAAGTCTGAATCCTCTTGTGTGCACAGAGCAGCAACGGACCCACTCTCAACCTGTGGTGGTGCAAACGCTCTGTGAAGAGAAAGTACTGACAGGATGGACATCCACACCATCTGAAACATTCTGCATCATTCATAACATGTTGAATTAAACACCTCAAAGTAAGTCACATTCAGCCTGTACATGTTATGTTTGTTTTTAGCAGCTGAGTTTGCGGCAGGTTTAAAAATCGATGTACAATTATTGATGGAGAATATTGTGTAAAATTCTACATAAAGGAGTTGATTTGTGGAGTCCCATTTATGTCTGTATTTAACACACTGGGAATGAGTCTTTCTCCTTCTAAACAGCATCTTGAAACCAGTGGTGGCCAGTCTGGCAGGGAATACAGTAGCCTACTGAGATGGTTTTTCTGCCAGGTTTGGCTCCTGGTAGTGCAGTTCAGTTAGCTGCATAGCAATTGTTCCATCATAAAGTGTAGTGTAGTGTAGTGTATAACAGTATTACCTGTTGTGTGCTCAAACTCCAGTCCAGTTCAACTTCTGAGCCCAGTTCTTTTGCCTGTAAATGACAGGTAGAACTGGATCAGATTGTACATACAATATATTTGCTGCTTTCCCCTCTGATGTCCTCCGGCTGCTCAGCTTCAACTCTCTGTGTGTACACAGTTTATGATGGACAGACTTAGCCTTATCTAACTGATATTTAGATTAAGTATGTGCTATTTGAGCTATTTGTAGTCTCTGAGGCCAAACAGAGCAAGCCATGATGCACTGATGGCATCACTCAGTAACCGACCATAGATGCATGTAGCAGTCCTCAGAATCACTCAAGCATTTCATTGGATGTAAAATTAGGACACGCCCCCTAGTGCAGTTTGACATCATCAACAACTTTTTTCTGGTTTATCAGGAAATGACAAACTCTAAAATACCATGAAGAACACCTGAGACTTAGACAGATGACTCCCTCAAGGAAATTAACTAAACTTCTTCCCCAGAGTTTCTGTGCTCTGTTGTCCAGCAGGTTCTCGTGGATCGTGGCTGCTGCTGTGGTCCTGCATGACGCCCACTACACATATTATTACTGTCATTATTGCTACCATATCTGCTACTGTGGTTATTTCATCATTCATTGTAATTCATTGTCATTTTATCATTCATTGTAATTGTACAATATGTTTGTGTTGATTTGTCCTGTACACGTGACATCTATTGCACGTCTGTCCGTCCTGGGAGAGGGATCCCTCCTCTGTGGCTCTTCCTGAGGTTTTTTGTGGGCAAGTTTTTCCTCACTGGAACCGAGGGTCTAAGGACAGAGGGTGTCACTCCCTGTACAGATTGTAAAACCCTCTGAGGAAAATGTACTTTGTGACTTTGGACTATACAAATAAAATTGATTTGATTTAATTTGATTTGAAATTGAATTTCCAGTAGCATACAGACACTTGTATACAAAATAAAGGAGGTATGAAAAAAAGTACAATATAAGATAAAAATAGACTCTAAGTAAACAGTAGAACAATAAAACTCTTAGCAGTAAGCAACTAAATAACTAAATATATAAAGTAAAATTCAAGTAAAATAGGATCAATTAAAATAAATGTAGAGAACTGTATGGATGATACATATAGATAAATATAGAGGACTGTGTGTGGCATTGTCAAGTCAAGTGAAGTCAAGTTGGGTTTTTGTTCTGTCTCGTCATTTCCTGTTTTATTTTGATATTTATGCTTCAAGTCTTGTCACAGTCCTAGCGTATTCATTCGTGAGTTTTTGTTTCCTCCTTGAAAGAGTGATTTTGTGTTGTAATTTTCTTAGTCTAGTTTTTGTTTCATAGTGCTTAGTTCAGTTGTTTTTTTCAGCCTCCACCTTTCAGGAGAGTTTTTGTTTCTTTCCCGTTTTTCTAGAGATTTCAGTTAATGTTTTGCAGCCTTTGATTTTCCTCTTTGTGAGTGATTTTGATAAATTTTTCATAACCAGTTTAGAGTTTTTCCTCCATTGGATTGTTTTTTGTTTTTCTTTAGTTTAGGTCAGTTTTTCATAGCCTGTTGTGTAGTATCACTCTGTCCAGAGGTTTTTGTTGTCTCATGATAAAACTGCTCACTGACACCTCAGCATCTGAGTCCTGTTTTGAGTTCCGGCATGACAGGCATGTGTTATTGTACAATGTTATGTAGTAAGATTGGTTTAAATTAGCAGTTAATTACAATATTGCACTTAAACATCCACAGCAGTTTGCTTTGGAAAACCTGAACATAAGATCACTTAAATTGAACTAATCTTCTAATTGAGTCATTTCCTTCATTTTAACTAGAAACAGAGCTGTATCCCTCTTGTGGCCATTGTAAACGTGACAAATGAACGAGAGACCGATCCGTATGAACGAACTGCTGTGTACTGCTCATCACACATGCCTGTGGATGAGCTGCCTGTCACGTGACAAATAAACGAGAGACTCAGACTAATCAGTTTTGTTTCCTGTCCTGACGGAGCTGATGCAGCTGCCATGTGGCGAGGGAATGTACGGCATGAAAATGAACGAATCGCTCACTGAGACTACTCATTACTCCTGAGTCATATCAAAGTTTAGTTCAAATTAAATGATACGTTCACAGCCGACACAACACTACTGAACATACTGAAAACATGACTTTCTGTCACTGTTGGTCCAGATACTTGAAATACAGGTAACTGTGAGTTATTCTATTTGTTTATTCTTGGTCTCAGGTTTGTGCAGGGATATCGTGCACTAACGATCACGGTAAACAAAGCTGTTGCCAGTGTACACCCTTCTTCTTAAAGCTCGTTAGGATTGTTCTGTATATCTGTATACAATTAGTTTGATGTGGTACCACTGGAAACAAGTTTCTGTTGCCAGGCCATCACCATTTGGGTCATTGTATTGCTAATTAACAGGGGGTGTGATTAACACTTCTGCAGCACTTGGGTTAAAACATTCCTTGATTGAAACAGCAGCTGCAGCCTCCAACATACAAAAACTGGACACTTGTCCTCCAACACACATAGAAGTCGTTTGCTGGAAGTGTCCAGTGAGATGACGGGTTAACTTGTCAAGTGTTTTTTTCACATCTTTATCTAATATGTGTAATATGTGGACACTTTCCACTGTCTACACTGTAGCTACTGAAGACCACCCACAACATCACTGTTACCTCTTTACCCCACCCACTCCACACACACCCAAAACCTTGTGATCGCTTCACTTCTTTGCTGTCACTGGTCACACCAGAGAACATGAACGACCAACAGCCCTCTCCTCAGCCTATTCTTGCACCGACACACCCAAACCCACCAGCAGAGGGGGTGTTACTGGTTTGTTAATCTCCCTGAAACAGAAATGTTATGTCTCCCTGCTTCCACACTTCACTCCTTCACTTGAATTTCACGCTGTGTCTGTTACTTATCTGCTGAAACTAAACATTGCAATGCTCTACTGCCCACCATGTCTTCTCTGGGAATTCTGACTCAGTGCACACTGACAGAACCATCCTATGGGCAGCTGAAGGAAAATGGAAGAAATCTAAGTACTCTGCACCACCTTGTCTATAAATCTCTTCTCCCAGCCTCCCTCTTCTCTGTCATCATCCTTCTGGACTTTTCAACAGCGTTTGACATGGATAATCACTTGATTCTTTCCCCCTCCATCTCGGGCTCTGCACTCTAAGTCACTTGGCTCTATTCACTCACATGGCTTTTCCTACCACTGCTATGCAGATGACACTCCACTAATTCTGTCTTTGTCTGAAAGCCAGGTACTAGTGCCAATCTCTTACTTGCTGTCCTTCATTGTCAAGATCATTGTGACAGTCTACTCCTGCAGATTCATTGTCCACAACATCAACAGGATATGTCAGACTCACCCAGGAGGTAGCAAAGGTTTTGGTCCAGTCTCCTACCATCTCATACCTACTACTGCAAGTCACTGCTGGCTGGTGTCCCCGCATGTGCCATCTGACTTGACAAAGGTGTTTGAATGACGAGTTTTAAATACTGACATAAATAGGAAGCGAATCAACAAATAAGCATTTTGCACAGGGATTGATCAACCGAGCCACATTTGTATTTGACGATTCAGGAGTGTGAACACCACATGTTTGGTTATGTGCCGCACTGAGCCTCTGTCTGTTTCACGTTTACTATAACTGTCAATATTAACAGCCTGGGAATGACTCATCAGTCCACTATCTTTCTCCAGCATGACTGACCCCACCTCTAATGTAGTAATATTCCTAGAGGAAACAGTTGTAATATGCAAACAGATGCAAATAACTGAGCTTTTGTTTATGCATCATTTTTAGCTGCTCATTTCAAGCTAAACTCTGACAGTGAACAGTGTTTTCATGAGAAATTAAATAAATCCAGCTTATAAATGTTTTAGGCTTGGATTCTTGTGGCTTTAAGCCCATAAATGACTCAGAAGTTTGTCCTGATTTACACAAGTTTCAAATTGAGCCCTCATATTAGCTTTTTAGCACAATACACTGCATGAACCCCTCATTCCTCCCACCCCCAGCTCATCAGACCCTGTGTGGGTACCACTCAGGGGAGGATGTCATTCTAGCTCAGCAGCGGCTGATCAGCCTCGGCCGAATGTGCCGGATGAATGTGAGATCCGGTTGTTATGCAACTCAACATGAATATTTAATTGACAGCTTTCTGCAAACACAGAGGATTCAGGATGTTTGGACTGAGAGGACAAATGTAAGGAACCTGAGGATGACATGGAAAGCCACAGACATGTCAGCAGTGATTTGAATTGTGTATTTTTCTGCTGTGCGTGCAGGCCTCTGTGGTCACATGGAGATCAATAGAGTGGCAAATAATTTATGAAATAAACATGGCAATATGGGAAGTTATTAAAGCGACAGTATGCATCTTTTCTCCTTGAAGAAGGAAGCCATTGTCAGTCACGACCTCCTCCCCCTCATTTGGCCACGTTTCCACTCCAACACCTGACACTCATCTTGATGAGCTGTCATCTATTCTGAAGCTGCTAACAGCATCTGTGCAGCAGACGGTGAATGGAACCGATCTGCAATTAAGAAAAACAAAGCTGACATTCAACTTTTACTTCCCCTGTTCTTACTTTTCTTATCTTTACTGGATTCCTTTTTAGTTTCACATGCACTAATTGGGTTTTATTAGTTATTATTAATAAGGTTTTATTTTTATAATAACTTCAAAAGCACAAAATAATTTAATGGCTGGTATAATTGCCATTTGTTTTGCAGACATTTGGTAATAAACCAAAATACCAGAATAGTTATAATTCTAATACATCCTAAGATAAAGATGAATCGTCCTCTAGTTGACGAGACATTTCACTTAAAACCAAAACTGAGAAAATATCAGTGTAATAGATTAGAGTTTGTTCTGTGCTTCCTGTTTTATTTTGTAGTTCTATCCTGTCTGTGTCTACTTATACCTCCTGCCTTGTTTTCCTGCCTGTTTTTTGGGAACTGTGTTTGTGTATAAATTCCTTGTGTGTACGCATACCAATAGAAATGATTGTGATTCTGGTATCATAAACCCAGAGGTGGAGTTTGACTGTGATACATAGGTAGTTCTTGTTGTAGATGGTTTACAGTATTACATCGTGTCTGTGGGGAGACACCATCCCTTCCTAAATATCTCCAGGTGGCCACTGAATGCTTTGCTCATGGCCTCAGTTGATTTATGCTGCACCATTCATGGAAGGCTTGAGGCTGTAGTCTCTCCTGGCAATAACTTTGAGATAATAAGCAGACACCTGTCCTCTGACCTCTAAACATTCTTATTAGAGGACCCTCACATCCGAGACTTGGCAGGCCCACAGTCCCCCCGCTGCTCCCTGTGACCCGCTGCACCGAGGCTGAACAAGTTGGCAAAAAACAAGATGCTGATGAGGTGTCCTCTCAGTCCAGACAATGAAGATATTTCAGCAGGCGACTCAGACTTGTGCCTTGCTTCGTCTTTGTTAAATGAGTCTCTCCCCCAAAGTTTTATTAATTAGTGTAATTAACTATTTTTGACAACTTACTATGAAATTGGATCTGAGGTATTTTGTCTCATTTTTTAGCCACCACTCACTGCCTATGCCACACAGCATTAATAATGCTAATTAAGCACTTTGACAGTTAATTTAACATAATTAATACAAATACTAATATTAGACGGCACACAATTGGAGCTCGGCAGAATGAAACCAAATACCTTTCACACATGCCAAAAGACTGTCCGTGAAGCAGAGTGGAAAGAAAAAAAGTCAGCTCCAAAATACCTGCACAGATCTATATTTCACAACCGGGCTGTCAGAATTTTAAATGACTTCTAAAATCACTGCCATTTTTCTGCACAGGAAGACACAGCTGTCAGGACCACTTCCTCGCCGCTCCGTGGCTCGGCCCCAGCTTTGAGGATTTTTGTCTCTTCAGATTCCAAAAGTTCATTAAATTTTGCCCATTAGGTCTGTTTATGACCCTCTACTTTTTCATCTCCCCAAACCTTAATGAGCAAATTGCCTTTTTCCTCCATATAGAAATACAAACCCCTCTAAAAAATGATGGTCAAGTCGTATTGGTTCAAGAGCTATAACAGGCGGTCCAGATGGTCCATTTGCAGTGCATGAAGACGCCTTGGCTCGCTTAAGACAGAGGGGGAATAAGTCACTGTCGCCGCCTTAACTACCAAACACATTACCTCTGAAGTATATGCCATTTGGAATGCCAGGCTCATTTTTAACATCTCCAAGGCCGCTTAGCTTGATCCCTTCCGCTGAAAAAGTCCAAAAGATTAACATAGTGTGCTCAGTGAATAGTCTCCTGCAGTCGATATAGCTTAGCTTATCTCAGGAGTGGTGTTTGCTAGGAGCCCCTGGAGCTATTGGAGAGCATTGAGCTCCTTTTTCACAGCCAGGGCAGCCACAGGAGCTGTAATAGATGGTGATTGTAAATAAAGACTACAGAATCAAGCAGAAGAGGACAGACAAAGTATATCAGAGTGCTTTGTTTTGGGGAAAGAAGAACTTATATAAAATTCCAGGGATCATAAGGGCATATTGCACCTCTAAACTCATACATACCATAACATGAGTGACCAATGTGATCTGTAAAACCTCTTCTTCACAGCAAACTGCTTCCCCTGATGGGTATTGAACCCAGCATTGGAAACTGTCTTATTTATCTCCTCCTGACCTCCTCCCCAGACGCTTGTCTTAACCTTTGTGCACTGTCTTAATTGAATGAGGAGGAAAGGAGTGTGTGTGTTAGCTGGCTGGCTACATGCATGGCAGTAGAGTTTATTATCAGTCACAGGCGCTGTCCCGCTGTGGTTAGTGTTTCCTTAATGAGGCTAGAGAGCCGGGCCCTAGGGTTAATGTGTGATAGAGTGGCTGGCTAGCCCACTGGTAAACAACAGAAACCTGAACCAGGATGGGTCATGCGTGGTCGTGCATGTTGGCTCCCGATGTGACACAGACACTGTTCAGGTTCACAGAGCTCACACTGCAGCTGCAGAGTCCCTCTCAGCAAATGTTGGACTAAAAAAACACATGAGAGTGTAAAGAAGGTAAAAATAAACGAGTGGAAATAAGTGCTAACATTGCTCTACACACTACACAGAGCGCACATGCATCACAACACACTGACTGTGTATCCACACTGCATCCAGCATGATCAAGAGGTCCATTAAGAGCCAAAGTGTTGATTCTCAACAAGCTTCCCAGCCAAGAAAAAGTGTCCACTGTTCAGCAGCCAATTACAGTTCCATGTTTTCGTGTCTCCACATGAAAGTGACTTTGTGAAAAGATGTCGATCGAAGCTGTTTAAAGCTTTCCTCTCTCATGAAAATACAATATGTTACAGCAGCATTTCAATCAGTGGCTTTGCTCAGCAGAAACAATAGTGTCAAACACAACTTTGGTGAACTTTGACACCAACGAGCAACAGAAAACCAACAGAGACACAACAGAAAGCATCCAAAGCACAGGAACGTACCGTAGCGTCTTAGCTGTTTTGTAGTTTCCACTTTGATATCACGCTGGCCTGCGGGAGAATAAAGTGCTGCACAACAGAGATGTGGTTTGCAGACAGTTATATAATAAGATATGAGATGATACTAAACTCAAAAATTCAGAAATGAACTTAAATGTTACATAAAAATTTGCTTATATTTACATCATAATATTTATGATCTAAAAACGTTGCATTGTTTGCATTGACAGCATTTTAATACAAGACTGCTGACATCTATATCCCAACAAAGAAAAATGTATCCCTTTTCGTTTGATGGAAACCTTCCTGATCATCAGCAGCCCTGCTACACTTTGGTGATCCGATCACAGGCGGACAGCTGAAGTGCATCAGGTCAATCCTGCATTGGAATGAATATCCACGTGTCTTGAGTGAACACTTCACGGCTCACTTCCTCGCTCTACATGCAAATAAACGCGGTCATCATTTCATTTAGCAAAAAACAAATGCTTTGTTATTGAAGTTAGTGTTTAATGAGACAACGGGAGAAGAATTAGATTGGAAAAACAATGCTGCTGGAGTGTTTCTGAGGGCCTCACCGATTACTGCAGAAAAACACAGCTTTATACCTTCATTCACTGATTTTAGTCCAATTAGATTTGATTTTAAGAGAAAATACTTTTCTCTTCTGTGCTTGTGGTGTAAACACCAACACTGCCCCGCTGATTATTCAGTTTTCAGTTCAATTCAATACGTTTTCTCATGACACCTTCCATGGAACAGCTCGAGATCAAACTATTTATAATGTTCACAATAATAACGATAACTACAACTATAATTATCATGGAAATATGACTAATAGTAGCAGTGATGATAATATTCATACTAATAATAATCTTTCTGTTAGCTCAGAATAAGCTCTGAGGGAGGACTTCCCCGTCCACAGTCCACCATGTTGAACCACCATACAGTAGTAGATAGGGTCTGTGTTTTTATCCACAGTTTGTCTTTCATGTGTGGAGGGGGAGGGTGAAGCGAGGGGTCTTCAGGTGGTTGCAACTTCACTAGACACCGCTAAAACCTGCACACACACTGGACCTTTCATTTTAGTCTGTGCAGCTCTTCACACACCACTTGACTTTTAAGACACTGTGACTTTGCTCTGGAGTCCTTCTCTTTGACTTTGCCTCTTGGTGTATAAGTGAAGGGGAAAGAGGGGGGGGGGGGCAGGCGGCACTGCTGTGCATTCGTGCAGGAAACAAACGTTATATTTTACACCCCCTGCTCCCTCTTACCCTGTCTCCCCTCTCTGTCTTTCTGTCTGTGTTTCTGTCACTCTGTCTCTCGGTCGTCCTCCCACTCTAAGCCCTGAGGAGTGTGTGGAGGCGGTGTCTGCAGGTCTGGGGTGCCTGTGTCCTTGGCTGAAGGTCAGTGTTGGGGCTTGTTTTACTCAGACTTCAGGGAATTCCTTCCACTGCTGCAGCTGCGGCAGCCTCAGGCTTTTTCAACTGGATGGAGACTCACTTCACTCCCCCTTCTCGCCGCCTGCCGTATGGCTCCCGTCTCGGGGCCTAACTGCTCTCCTGACCTCCCCCGATGGCTTCTGCCCTAACACCCCGCACCCGATCCTTCCCCAGCAACCTCTGAGCTTCTCCAGCTTCAGCTTCCATCCCTCCCCAGCTTGGCCCCCAGTCCTGGGTGACTGCAGAGGTTCATTACAGCGTAATATCAGGCCAAACCTCCCCCTTAATCATCTTAAACATCATTAATGTGATTCATTATCATAATGAAATCTCTTGTCAGTTAGATGGAAATTATTTGTAAACAATAAAGTCGCATGCTGCTTTTTAGCAACTGCGCTAATATCCCTCATACCATGACATATTACGCTCTTTTTTTTCCTTCGCTGCAGTGATTTTAATTAATATTCTGATACATGAAATCAATAAGAGCGCTGCCGTGGCAGGCGGAGCTGGAGCTGGAGCTGGCGATAGAGTGAATAAGTTGATGAGAGCTTTCTGTGGAACACAGACATCACAGCACAGATTGGGTGTGATGTGTCATGTCCTGGGCAAACTGTACCCACACCTTATACTGGTGTGTGTGTGTGTGTGTGTGTGTGTGTATGTGTGTGTGTGTGTCTCACACACACACATACATACACAGCACCTTGTGATAACACTTTTGCTCATCTAAAACTTAACTTTTAACCAGCTCCTGTTATCTCATCGTCATGATTGGGATCTTTTGATTTGCAGCAGATTGATGTACTGATATTTGTTGAATATGAAAGAAATCATTTGAACTTTGAACATCTTTAAACTAAATATAAAAATTAATTGAAATAAATCTCTTAATATTAATATGAGGTGTGTCCAATAAATAAACATAATACAGAGGAGACTCGTGGTGTGATGTACCCCACAATTCTTTTCCTTTTTACTTACAACTCATACTTATATTTGAAATGCTTCATGTGATGTGTAAAATGCATACTAACACTATGTAAATATTTGTCTTTTTTTGTCTGTGCTTCAGGAGGTAGGGTGGCTCGTTTACTAATCAGTTCTGTCTGCATGTTGAAGTGTCCTTGGGCAAAATACTGAACCCCACATTGCTCCTGAAGGCTGTGCCATCAGTGTATGAATGTGAATGGGTGAATGAGATATGTAGTGTAAAAGAGCTTTGCGTGGTCAGAAGACTAGAACAGAGATATATAAGTACAGTCCATTTACCATTTGTGTGTAATCCCTTCTTTCCAACTTTAGAGATACATGATATCACCACTGAATAAAGTTGGCCACTATACATAATTTTACTATGTATAGTGGCCAACTTTCTCACTCGATGTAGTGACTTTTAAGACTTTTCAGTTAGTGACTTTATTTCTAAAAAGCCACCAGCGACAAATATAGCGGCTTCTTTGGACCATGGAGAGAAACATATTTCATATAATAATTCATTTTCATACTCGCTGCACGGCTCTTCTGCCAACAGCTCCGGGGTCTGTCCCTCTCCCCTCGCTCGGTGCTCACAGGCAGCAGGAGCTGTGCTGTGTGGGGCACAGACACTCCTCTCTCTCCTCACACTCCTCTTTCTGGCTCAATCTCTGGATTAGCATCTTTCTAAATATAGAAATAACTCCTTTGATCTTCTCCGTTTCTCTTTTAGATTATTTCTCTTTTACATTATTAGATTATTATAATTTTCAAGATTATTTATTTTTATTTTTCTAGATTGTTTTTGTTTGTTTTTAGTTTTAGATTTTTAGATTTATTTTATTATTAAACTTTTTATTTGGAAAGGCAAATTGCATAACAAACAATTTACAGCATTCCTTTGTCCATAGTAGATTATATATAATGTCCAGCCATCCATATAATATCCATATATATAATATCCATATTGCCTTTTGAGGGTTTTCTTGTACAAATCACGGGTTATTTTAGTTATGAACAACAAAGAGCCGAACAGGGGAGCACATCAGCTCTGCCCATCCAACCATCACATGGAAAAGAGGCACAAGTATTTGATTTAATTTATACATTTGTAGATTTGTTTTTTCGTTATTTAAATTTGTAGATTCCTGTTATTTTATTTTTTCAGATACAAAATGTGTCTGTAGTTAGTTTGTGATTATTTGGCTGAATCATATTTCATTACATACATTTTTTATGGCTTAACATGATTGTCCCCTTCAACCACAATTGTTATGCAAATCAGTGTTATAATGATAGCAATGGGCAAATTAGCTCATGTCATTACCCGGTGATTGATTGTTGTTACTTTTAGAGTGAGTACTACACAAAAAAAAATACATAGGCCAAATTTCAGGACTTATGTATTTCAACTACATAGAAAATCTCCATCCATTTGAATGGCATAATTTTAATATAAATTAACTACCTTAATATGAAGCAAGTCTAACCCTTTGATGAGGTGAGGTGAGATGAGGAACAGAAATGGATTACTGTACAGTATGTAATGATTAATTATGGCCGTGGGGTCAGAAGTTCTATGTTCGACTACGGAGCCCAGGAATAAGCAAACAGTACACCAGGAATGACTCCCACACAGCTGTACTTTCTTTAAAAAAACTAAAATGCTTCCCTTTTAATAGAAGGGTGGGAAGGATGAGCCAAACACATCCAAAGGCACACTCTGACACAAATCTTAAGTAGAAAAAAAATTTATAAAGAAACACAGCTGTGATTTGAAGTTCAAAGTTCCCCCCTGTTTTCAGTCACTTCAGATCACTTTCAGTTTTAGTTCTGTTCAGTCCAGTGAGGAAGTGGAAAGAGGGGCTGGTGTGTGTGTGTGTGTGTGTGTGTGTGTGTGTGTGTGTGTGTGTGTGTAATGAAGTGGCGAATTCTGGGTTCTCGATCCAAGCTCCAAGCTCCAACATCCAAATAGGTCAATGGTTCAAAGAGGTCCAACAGAAAAACCTGACCGATGCATTTTCCTTCATGAGGGAGACGTCAAGTCCAGGGCTCCACACAGGATTCTCTCAGTGAGTTTTAATCAGTTTTAACAACTTTTAATTGCATTATCTTCATGAGGTAGGTGTCGTGCTGAATACGGGGGTTGCTCTTTTTTTCTCCCAGCAGCAGAGGACGTATTTAATATTAATAACGTACTTCATGAATTGACTTTTTAAGATGAATTTAGCGTTTGAGTAGCATTTATTTCTTTGTCATTATAACTTTTTTTTTTTTTTTTACTATTTCTCACCAACATTGTACAAGAATGAAGGAATTCAGGGAGTGGGGGAGGGGCTAGGCAGAATGAATGAGCACATGAATGTGTGAAAGATCTGCGAGGACTCATGACACCTCAGCTAGTCCCACTCAAGTGTTAATGGTTAAAGTGACTTCACATAGACAAAGTGGCCTGACTCAAAAGGTGTCAGACCCACCAGAACAGATTCTCTCTCTCTCTCACACACACACACACACACACACTACACACTTAGTGATGTAATTGAGTGCAACAAATGTCCCATTAGCTGCAGGTGTATCATATGTTGAGAAAAGCTGCCATCAAGATATACATAATCAATCAAGTTCAGTGGCGTGTCGTTCAAAGTACACACACATTTACATCACCTTCCAGACACACCTACTGTGTGCATCTCACCAACTCAAGCCAAAGTGTGTGTTCTTTCCATGCGTGCAGCTAAACAAGCTGGCTGCAGTGACTTGTGTTACTGCCTATACAGTTATGTGTATGTCTCCATGTATCCATGTTGCATGTGGAGCAGTTTTACGTGAATGTGAGTATTTGAATGCAGTTACTTGCTGCTGATTGCTGATTTGTGGTTAATAACATCACATGCTTCACTGGACAAATCACGGCAGACACCAGATGAGACTGTAGAGTATGTTTCAAAGCAAACAAAGCCCAGGTCCTTTAGGACCCTTCTGTGTTGCCATACTTTGTGATGTGTTTGCCATAACCAGCTGATGGGACGTCTTCACAGTTTGAACAAAACAACAAACATAAAAATATAGAGCAGAAAGAGAAGACTTAAACCTGACAGTGGTGTGTGTGTTTGACTATAGAGGTTCTTCATCTCTGAGTTAGTTTGGCAGATGTTGCTCCTTAGTCTTATAAAAAACTAATATACGTGTTCAGTTTATTTGAATTATTTGTTATGAAGTGGAGGGGTTATTTTGCATTATCAAAAGTCTGCACCAGTCAAGATAACTTCTGTTATTATTTGGCTTTATATAAATAAAACTGAACCGAATGTTGAAAGAAATGATGGGATAATATTTTTTCAAATTAAATCAAATCAATTTTATTTGTATAGCCCAAAGTCACAAAGTACATTTTCCTCTGAGGGCTTTACAATCTGTACAGGGAGTGACACCCTCTGTCCTTAGACCCTCGGTCACGTGTACAGAACAAATCAACACAAACATATTGTATAACTACAATGAATGATAAAATGACAATGAATTACAATGAATGATAAAATGACAATGAATTACAATGACTGACAAAATGACAATGAATTACAATGCTCTTGCTGCCAGAAACTGAAATCAGCTGCTGAAAACCAACACATCGCTCTTCTACCGTTTGAAATGTTTGAATAACCAGTAAGAAATATTAATATATATTATTCATTTGTTAAAAACTACAATGACCATCTGTTTCAGGAAATTATTGAGCATTTTTAAGATGAAACTGTACATATCTCCTGCAGCTGGAAGCCTGGAGGATCATGCATTTTGGTTGTTCTTGTTTCCAACTGTGCCCTGTTATAATTGTGTCAGATTTTGATAGAAGTATTTCACTGACTGCTCTGTCATTTACTGCCATCGACTGCTGACTCCTCTTGACCAGACAATAGTGACCAACAACAGCTTCAGTTTAGAATCTTGTTTCCACACACACACACAAGTGGCCCTCGTGGTATTGTTGTTGGATTCTTTTGTGGCTTTTACACTATGAAATTGATATTTTACACCACTGCTGTTTCTAGATTTGCACCTTGTCACCTGTATTTGTCTCCCTTTCACTCCACTAACGTCACACACACACACACACACACACACACACACACGTACTGCCTCCAGACACACCAGGCAGAGATCTGCACTCCACTAAATGCACTCTTCTAGTTGTGCACGGTATATTTAAACACTCACATCTTCAGAGTAAATCAATGGGCTTGGGGCTGAGAGCTACAGTCAAGGTGGGAAAATATTAAGAAAGACGGTCTATCACACACACACACACACACACACACACACACTCGCATCAGGTCTTCTGCCAAGTTTTCAGTTTTAAATACACTTACTTATCATAACTTTTGTCAAAGTAACTTGCCCCAAAGTAACCCTTTCATAAAGCTCTAGAGTTGTGTGAACATCTCATGTTAAGAATGTTAAGAATCCACACTGCTGAATTTACTTTAAATATCTATTTAAAATAATTATGTGTACTAAACTAAATAAGGTGTACTTTTAGATTTTTAAAGCAGTAAAGGTCTCTGTCATGTAGGAAAGATTTATTTTGGAAATCTCATATCTGAGGTCAAATGTAAAGATACTGCTGTGCTCAAATGATTCCCTTTTCAATAATCCTGCCTTTCCATCCTCCTCTGGTCTACCTGACCTGTGTCCTGACTCTGTGAATGAGATAACTGTATATCTCTGTACGAGATCCTCCCAAAGTCCACAGGATTTTAGTCAACAGCAAAAAGCAATACATACACAGATCCATGGGAAAATGATCAAAATGATTCCCCTCTGTTTTGCGTTGGGGCACGTGTAATCACATTTCCAGAGGCTGTGTGTTGTTTCTCCTCAGTGGTTGTAAATATTAACTTCTGGAGCTTTCTTTGGAGGTTAGATGATCAAGGAAGCTACACGTGGGGATTCCCAGTGTTAAGAGTATGGAGCACTTTATTGTTTGGAGAAGTGTAGAGGATTATGAGTTATAATACCTCTTCACATGAAAACTCCTTCTGTGAGGGGTTCATTCATATATTATACTGAAATTACAAGTCAAAGCGGACAATCTCCAGCTTCAAGCAACTTATGATGACTGCATATATGGGAGTGTTCTAAATGATATTAATAAGAGGTTTTGATACAAAGCACACCTTTTAACTACTCATCACTACCTCCATGGACCAACTTCAAATTAAGGGCAGTCTATTGTAACAGTAGGTAAATGCAGTTAGCAAACTGGTGTGTGTCCACTCAGTCAAAGAAGGTTTGTCATTGAAAGAAGTACCACTGCACTTCTTATATACTTAATGGGAGAAAGCCAACAGAGTGATGAGCCTGTCAGGAAACACACAATAGATGACTATGGGAAGCATTCTCCAGCCCTGAACTCTCAATATGACTTCATTACTGACCAACAGCTGCAGCTAGTGGACAGTAATTAGTCAGAACTACACATAATAATAACATGACATCAATATTTTACCTTTGGAGCATTCAGAGCTAAAACGCTGCTTTTCCTTGTCAGTCTGTGATTGTTAGCCAAGTGCATGGAGAGTCACTGATTCGATTACTGGCCCACTCAAAAGCTTAGTAGAGTGGAGAAGGAATGCTCTTAATGAGCAAGTGGCCAGTTCATCACAGGGCACATAGAGACAAACATCCATTCACACCTTTGGGCAAATTAAATCTAAAACTGAAAAACTGAAAAGATGTGGGGTAGGGTTGAAAGTACGTGTCAATGAGTGTATAGAGACTTGTTGATAAAGCCAGCTGCAGACAGGAAGAATCTGTATACAGTGGTCCCTCGTTTATCGCGGGGGATACGTTCTAAAAATAACCCGCAATAAACGAAATCCGTGAAGTAAGTTTTACAATTATTATACATGTTTTAAGGCCGTAAAACCCCTAACCACACACTTTTATACATCTTTTTACACGCATTTTGTACAGTACTCCCTTAATCAGGACGCAGTGCGGTTCTCCCTTAGCCAATTTAGGACGCAGAACACAATGCACGCTCATACTGTACAGTACGCTGTAAAAAGAAGCATGCAAAATTACACTGAAAAAAATCCGCGAAACAGCGAGTCCGCAAAAAGTGAACCGCGATATAGCGAGGGACGACTGTATATGTCAGGTTGTAGTCCTTTGGTGAGGAGTGACTCAAAGCGCTGGGTCCAAGGTCCAGATGCTGTAGTTGTCTAATGGCAGCAATATACCAGATAGTGATGGAGAAGAATAGACTTAAGTGTATCATTGCAACTTTATGAACTACATGCTCCTGTATCCTTTATTAAGCTTTTTTTTGCCAATGGGTCTCAGGGAGTGGAAGGACCGTATAGTGCACTGGGGATCACACAGGATGATGAGGCTAGGTAGGATTCAGGTTTTCCTAAAATCCACAACCACCTCCACTGTCTTAAGATGTTGAGCTTCAGGTCAACCTCCCACTTGCAGACTTATACCCACTGGAGATCAGCCCAATAAGGGTGGTGTCGTCTACAAACTTCAGAATATTGATGAAAGGATGATGGAGGTGCAACTGTTGGTGTCCCCAGCTTCATGCACTGCCTCTTGTCAGACAGGAAGTCTATGATCCACCTGCAGGTGAGGAGCATGTCCTGCAGGATGGGCAGGATGATGGTGCACAGCTTCTCGAACTGGAGGGCCATGTTTACTGCACTGTCTACAGAACTGTAGGAGGTCCAGAAATGAGTCCATGAAGGTTTTGAGGTGGGACCCAACAAGACATTTGATGAAATTACTTCTGGACTGGAAATCTGTTATGACCACTAAATGATTAATTGAGAAAATCATCTGCAAATTGATTGATAATAAAAACAATATTAGTGGAATTAAAACTTTATTTAGTAGCACTCACAGGGGTATTGTTTTGTGGTTATTCTTACACTCATAACCCATTTGACCCCCTCCCAGACTGCAACAAGACTAAACGTAAGAAAGAAAAGATAAGGCAGTTAGGGAGAGCCAGTGGCTTGGAGCATCAGGTGTGACCCAAGGGATGATGGGATCCCTTAGCCACATGACTGTGTTTGTGACAAACAGCACCGCCCAGACTAGCCCCCACCCCCCTTCTGTCTCCTTGTATTGCTGTGTTTATGTGTGCGCTGATGCAACACGCTGCAAACACTGATGCCAACTTGCGTTCGGACGCCAAAATTGGACACCTTGGCCTTTTGAAGCACATCTTCAGGGATATTTGGAAAGGTAGTTGTGGAAGGGAAGGGAGGGTGTTTGGTTTGTATGTTATAAGGGGGAGGGATGAGAGAGTGAACGAAGGGAAGCTCAGGGATCAGAAGTGATTATGTCTGGTGTTATCATGCCTGTGAGCTGCCTTGCCAAAGCTTACATCATGGTCTTAATGATGGCAAGGAGGAGTACAGGGGAGAGTTGTGTGTTTGTGTGTATGTGAGCGTGTCTGCTTTCGTGTAGCAAATCTGTCTCTCTATTTTAAAGTGAAGAGAGCGTTGAAAGGTGCGAGCAGTGCGAGAGAGGTGCTCATGCCAAGTATCTGACAGAGTCTGATGGAAACTGTACGACAGATGTAGTGTGCAGTGTGTGAGACACTAAAATGAACACTGCATGCATGAACACACAAACCTGCAGCTATGAAGAAATGTTGTAATTGCAGATGCCGTCTGGCTGCTAACGTGATGAAGGCAATTAGGCAGTGAGAAGACAAATATGCACTCAGCAGAAAGTGATGGAAATGATGTACAGTAGTTTTGTCGCTGGGTCGCAGTTGTAAATGTGTGTAATTACATGTACATGTGTGCTTCCATTATTCAGTTTAACATGTCATTTGCGTATATTTCATCACGATCCTGCGATTGTCAGGTAAAACACCAGGTCTTCACTGGAGGCCAAGGCAAATGAAGCATTAGCCAAAGAGATTCATGAGAAGAATGGTCTTAAATCAAAGGTCTGCATGACAGACTTCAACATAGAACAACATTATGTAACATTTAGTTGCCATTTAGTGCCCCACTGTGGTAAATATGTTCAGCTGTACTCGAGTATTTGTTCTGATTACATTACTCTCTGTTTAAAAACTAGCGAGTGGACAACTTTGCTCACAGCCAATCATCAACGCGGTCAACGACAGCAGACCTAGCAGCAGCTAATATCACTGACTAGTCCAACAGCGTCTGTCTTTCAGCCTTTTATTTCACCAAGCTCTCACCAACCACTAAAAGTCAGTCCCACACCTGGCTCTGGTTCTGGCATGACACTAGCACGGCTCTACACCAGCACTCTCTCCCATCCTGGGCCTGAAAGATTAATCCTCCCCTCAGTGAGCAGAAGCTGCAACCAGTGCAGGCACCCAGTAATGTATAACCCAAGCAACCACTCTAACTGACCTAACTAATGTTAGCTAACAGCAGCTGCAGAGGGGGAGGACATCAGAGAGGAAAGCAGAAAACATTTCCTCAATAAAATCTAATCCAGTTTCAGAAATGCACAATGAAATGTTACTCACTTAATTTCACTTTGTAATATTTTTTTTAAAGAGACCTGTAGACATAGTGTATGTCAGGAATGCTCTTTTAGAGTGTGAAGGCCCACTCACACCGGGGACGTAAGCGCCACGGAACAGCTGCACCGCGGTCACTGGAGCTGGTCGCTGCCAGTCTAATCAATGAGAGCACTCACACAGGGCGCAGGAACGTCTCAGCAGCGTCCCAGCAGAGACTCTCTGCAGCGCTATCATTCCGTAACACTTCTATTTTTGACGTGAGCCGCTGCTAAACCGCATAAATCTCAACAGATCCACAAATCCGACACAGAATCAACGTAATAAACTTCCGCCCTCTTTCAAAATAAAACACAATACGCAGTTCATGTCGCTTATTACAACTTCACATCAACATTACGTCATGACCGATGGCACCAGGTCAGCAGTCAATCGATCAAAGGGTCTCAACATGAACGATGAGAGACTAATTGTTGAAGTGGAACAACACACAATCATTTATGACACAACAGATGCTTTTTATAATCTCTTCCACGTCGGAGAAGCAAAGTCAGCTGTTTGTTGTTGTTTTCTTTATACACAGTTTATCGTGGGGTCTCGTGTACGTCCAGGATTCTCGCGTGAATACAGCGGGCTCGTTACGCTGCCATCATGCGCCCGGTGTGAGTTGACGCCAGAAAGAGGATGGAGCTAAACCACGGTGCAGTCGTTCCGCTGTGCTTACGTCCCCTGTGTGAGTCCCGTGTGAGCCTCTGAATGGGCAGGCTGCTGTATAGCACTGATTGACAGCTAAGCTGGCAGAGGTAACCACAATGTAAGACACAAAGACACACACACGTGCTGAGAACTGTGGCTTGCAAAGTAAGTGTTTTGTTAGCACTGATGCTAAAGAATAAGAACGAGACAATTAGACATCCAACATACTGACTTAAAGTCTATGCATGTGAAATTAGCTGATTATTATTTATTGTTGAATGGTTACTTTAAGCTCCTCATTCTCACCTTACTTCACCACTACAGACAGAAATGTCAGTAGTCCTGACATTAATCCTCCAGGCTTTAGAGATGGAGATGCATGCTTTTTCACCTGACAGTGACAATATATTCACAAATGAGCCACATGTATGATTGTTTATCACAGATTATTTTTTATGTTTATTGCTGCTCACTGTGTAAAAGCATTTTTCAAAAATGTCATTCAGGTGATTGGATGTAATATCAGGTAATGAACAACAAAGACACGTGTGTGTGTGTGTGTGTGTGTGTGTGTGTGTGTGTGTGTGTCAGCAGGGACTCACAGCTGCTTGGGCTACAGGCTGTGTGTGTATTGCAGAGAGAATCTGTTGTTTAATTACCTTCAGCTGAAGCGCTGGAACATAATTACTTTGTGTTTCAGTGTTTTCCTGCATGATTGAGTTTGCTGGCATTTCAGCAGCAGTGCGCCGCTTCCATCATGATGAATGTGACAGGTGGGGTGGAGGCCACTTCTGCTGCTGCCGCTGCCACTGGATCTGCCTGGGTGGATGGGGATGGATGGATAGGTGGATGGATAGGTGGATGCAGACAGTAATGCAGGCATAGTGCTCATCAGGGAAAAGAGAACAACAGAAATGTGAATTCAGCTGGGGAATCTGGGAGAGCTGGGATTCCATTTTCTGCTTCTTTCTTCTTGTGCTTTGTTTGCACCGTGGGACCAAGAGGGCTACAATCAGAGGAACTCTGGGAGTTGGGGAGGAAGGCTTCATCTGCAGTGTGTTGTTTCTCTTTTGACTATTATTGTTTTTATCCCCTGCACCTATTCACCACTGCAACACTGCAATACAGCTGCTTTTTGTTCAGATGTCATAATCTCTATAAAGACGTGTCACCATTCAAAAACAATAATTGTTCACACAATATAAATTTGGGGTTTCTCTTGCATGTGTCTGCAAGTGTATTACAGTTGACAGATAAATGTATACGACATTTGTCTGACACTGTCCTGGTGTTCTGCTCAGTTCACAGAAAGTGACAGAGGTAGATGTGTAAAGAAGTTACAGACTGTGTAGTTTCTGAATATTTAAGCCCACATCGTGTCCCAACTGCAGCGGCGTTAACTGCATCACTTCAAACGCATTGTTTCCTATTGGAACCAGCCGGAGGTGATGTGGTGCTGCGCGGCATGACACGGCACGCCACTTTGAACTTGAGGCTTTGTTTGGATTCATTCCTGTCGCTCTGTCTATACAACACCTCCTCTTTAACCACTGTACAAACCTAAATAATGTGGCAGCTGGCTGGAGGGAGATCTCCAGGGAGTTGCAGTGAAGCTGGAGGAGCCTTATTAAATGACCATTGCTAATTACAGCCTACTTACTGTTGGCTACACTAATGTCATTTCCAGTGAGCAAACATGCAAATATCGCGTCTCTATCACATCTTTCATTTACTAAATACCAATTTCGTCAATATGATTAATAATAAGCATGGTGGGACACTAAATCTCCGTTGAAATCAGGACTAATGAAACACTTTTGCTTTAGTAGCCCTCAAAGCTACAGCACCTATTGAACAGTGCAGGCAAGTCCCCTTGACTCCACAGTCAATATTGCTGACCTGCGAGGTAATTGGAGATGAACAAATCAATCCAGCTCTGCACTGTGGCTGTGCTTTGCATTCTGTTTTGACAGAATTTTGGGATATTTTCATTAAAAAGCATAAAAACATTAAGTCGGTAACACCTCTAATGAAACGAGCCATCCCGCCTAGCGTCTTCATTTAATATGCAGCAGGCCTTGCTAATTTCAGTCGCACTCTGTGATGGTCTATGCCCTTTGAATTTTAGAGAGCCATATATGGCATTTGTAACTCTCAGATCTTAACTAGTGTGCAGCACTTTGCTTTCAAGATAAAGAAGAGAGCGCCATCCAGTTCTTGACTCCAGTACCTCACTTCACAGACTGATAGGTCTTGTAAATTGGCACCCTAAGGCTTACCACTGAACCAGTGCAGTCACAGAAGTAGTGTTGTCGTCTTGCTGGTGCTCCAGCCTGCAGTGACTGGGTGCAGCAGGGACACCATTGAAACTGCCTTTTTACAGCAGGGGGAACATAGAAAATGGAATCTAAACCACCAGATCCAAAATAAATTCCCCTTGTCAGCAATAAATGAGGAGAAAGTGGCGCCTCCGTTTCCTTTGCATCTGAAATAAAAAAAACATTTCCAGCATCCACCCACCCTGCAATCCCCAGATGTGTAGAGCCCTCAGGCTGGAGTTGATGGGATACAAGGGGAAGAAGAGAAGACCTTTTTAGCTTGGCCTGTCAGTACCCTGTCAATACGCCTCCCCCTCCTCAAGCAATGACCCTGTGACCTCCCAAACAGCCAACAGGAGGTGGAGGATTCGGTGAGGATGGAGGAACAGGAAGAAAGCATCTAATTCATCTGAAGAGTGGGAACAGATAGATGGCAGAGAAGCAGGCTGGCTGGCAGTGCTTTTTCAGCAAGGTAATGACGCGTGGTGTTTTCAGTCTCCAAGTGTTTGTGCGTGTGTGTGTGTGTGTGTGTGTGTGTGTGTGTGTGTGTGTGTGTGTGTGTGTGTGTGCGTGCGTGTGTGTGTGTTTCTGGGTTTTGTGATAATACAGGGAGAGGACTGCATGCGGGTATCCACATAAAGACAGACGAAGGGGGGAAAGAGGAGAGAAAAGAGTGATGACGGAGGAGAGGAAGTTAAAAATGTGGAGAAAAACAAAATGAGAAGACAGATGTGGAGGAAGTAAAGAATGCCGTGAGAAAACAAGTGCGGAGTGAGACTTCACCAAGTGATAGAGATAGCAGGAGAGATGAGATCAGAGGGAGGTGGATATATGGGTGTAGATCACAGGCACCTTTACCTATCGTTTGTCATCAGACCTCCAGCCAGGCCCCCCAGTCCTCCCACACTGTGCCCCAGGAGAGGTGCTCGGGCATGGGCCACTTACACACTGACAGACCTCCTGCCTGGATATTTTATCATCGAGACGAGACAGGACCAGGGGGGGTGCAGACAGGAAGGAATGGAGCACGGAGGAGATGCTCCCTCCATCTTTCTTTGTTCTTCTGCAGAGAGATATTCACATCCTGTTAACAATGACATACTTCATCAAAATGCAATAAAATGTCCTTGGTAAAAAATGTGTCAGTAGCATTTTTATGGAAACTCGCTCTCCAATTTACATCTCATCTGCATTTGTTAAGGCACAATGCATATTTTGTATTTGCCAATATTATTATTATTTTCTTCTATCTTCTGTCCTTCTCACAAATGCATCTTATTAAAAATGTCTTGTCCTGTCACCTCAGACGAGTACAAAATGACACCTGAAACTAAAGCAGAAAACAAAGATTTACTAAAAGCATGGCGCTGTTTCTTTCTCTGTGGCTGTCATGCTAACACAGATAACATGTTATGTGACTAAAACAGCAATGTGACTGATGTATCCTTTGAGCTCATACTGTATAACAGAAAATCAAATAATTAGGCTCAAACTTCAGTGACTGATGAAAACATGGTGAAACATTGTCAGTAAAGAAATAATCCAGCCTAGCTGGCCACGTTCAGACAGGACCAGGCGGTATGCAGAGTGGAGGTGGTGGAGGGGTGAGGGAGGCTGCTGGGGGCGTATTTATTTAGTTTATGCTCTCTCTCTCTCTCTCTCTCTCTCTCTCTCTCTCTCTCTCTCTCTCTCTCTCTCTCTCTCTCTCTCTCTCTCTCTCCCTCTCTCTCTCTGTCTCTCTCTCTCTCTCTCTCGAACCATCGGACACAAACCATATCAATCTTCTTTGTGCCAATGAAGACTGTGAGCCAGACACAGCTGGAACATGAAATAAACAGCCAGAACAGTAGATTATCAGAGTTTAGTCCGTGAATCCACCAGGACAGTCTCAGTTTCAGAGACATTTCAGGCTGTCTGTGGAGGTTTGCCTGATCTGATCATCGGATTGGCAGCTTCAGTGTGACATCGGGCTGTGGGCTTCTTCTCCGCTGCAGGACACTGCATTCATATGGGTGTACAGAGATGAGTCTAAAAATGCCCGATGTTATGTCTCTATTTTAACAAACATTTCACTTTAATGCAGAACTAAGAAAAGCACCTTAATAAACTAGGTTTCTAGACTTCTTTCAAAGCTCAAGGAATTTGCAACTAAGCCATCAGCACAAGATATCATGGTGTTCTCATCTGATTCTGAGCGAGACGGCAAACTAGAGCATTTTCTAAAAATCTGGAATGTTCCTTAAACAGTGATCAGACCGCTCATCATCCAGAGAACAGTGGATCACCTTCACGCCCAGTACACACTAAATTTGGTTTAGTGACAGCCCTCTGTGAGTCGCATCCCAAACGTCTGTCAGTGCTCAGATATTGTTCATATGTATAAATCAGAGACGATAAGAAAGAATCAGCTGGTGGGTGAATAACAGCTTTATTGTATCAGTTGGCAATATTGTAGCTGAGCTCTAAATTAAAAAATTAAAAAAACAGATATGTTTATGAGGATGTCGGTGATGATTACCTCTGGATGTGGTTAGTTCTTGGTTTCAGGAATGAACGCAGACAATGGAAGGTCCTCCCACAGTGTTTTTGTGTGTGTGTTTACTGATAGTGGGAGGGTGGCGGTGTGTGTGCTGCTCGTCTCTGGTTTGCTCAGACAATAGAATTCTGTTCCGGCTGCTAAAATAAATTCACCCCAGTGCCACTGAACTGCACAAAGCCCAGCTTTCCAAACCCCAAATCAGCCCTCACAGATGGATATTTTTTCTTTCTTTTCTTGGAAAACAGATAGGGAATAATTGCACTTTGCAGAAAAAAAACAGCCATCTAAATGAACCCACAAGAACTGAGCACAGAAACTTTTCTAATTAAACATTCATTAACTTGTTGGCATTTTCAGACACATGGACAGAATGCCACTATATTACTGTCTGCTCAATAAAAGAAAAATAAATTCTATTTCCAGACATCTCTAAAGACATGTTTATAAAACACCACGTGGAGGTGACAGAGGTCTGCTTACAGGTATATGCCCTGCACTAAATCAGCTCTGTTGTTGAACAAAAAGCCTAAACTCCAAATCGTCAAAATAAATACTTCATCAGGGTGGCATGGTGGAGCATGTGAGTACTCCAGCTTTCTCCCACAGTCCAAAGGCATGCATTAAATTGGCCGTAGCCTTTGATAAGCTGGTGACTTGACCAGGGTGCCTCTTGCCCTAAGATAGCTGGGATAGGCTCCAACCCCCTGATGGTGGTTACAGATAATGGGTGGTGACATCGTTTGAGATTAGGGCTATTCTTTAGACAAGAATTAAAAAAAAAAGTGTAAAAGTTTGTAAAATTTTTTGACAGACTTAGTTTACATCTCAGCGCTCTCCAGAGATCCTGAAGTTGGTCAGGAGTAGATTGTACCAGAAAATTGAAGTGGTGGAGAGTAATGGAGCACAATCCCATTTTTGCGGAACATGCATGCTTGGAGAACTGTGATGCTTGGCAAAAAGTCAGCTGATCACCAAAATCAACTTGATTCTTCCTCTGGAACAATGAATGTCATGGCATCCAGTGTTTGTTGAGATATTTCAGTCAGGAGCCAACAGGCAAATCTCCAGTCTGACATTTCCATCCTGAGAGCCACACTGCATGGTGGACAATGTTTCCCAGTGTTCAAATAGCTCAGGAAATAAAGCCAACTGTGTGCTTCTTCATGTTTGTTTTTATGCCCCCATGATTTCATAGTGAGTTTAAATGAAATTGATGATTTCTTTTTGGATTTAAAAGATTTTAATTTGTCGGTCTGATGTATCAGGTCTGCTGTGACAAAACGAGGCGGGTTAGTTTCTACACTGTAGATATCTGAAATATATCCATAATTTGGGGTAAACATTGTGTTTCCTGTATTTCCTGGAAACTGCTGAAAACATATATATATAAGTTTTAATTATTGGTTTGACAACAGAGCCCTGATATAGAGAGAGGACTGTTCAATGTAAATATGACGAGGGAAGCACCTAAAAAACTACAGTACCCTACCCTTCAGAAGGGAGTGAGGATAGTGATGATGACAGTACCCTCCCTCCCTTACTGAATGTTTTGTCTTTCTTTCTGTTTTTGAACTGTAATCATTTTTGTACGGTCCCTGGTCTATCTCCCTCTCTCTCACACACACACTGAAACACACTCACAGGCGGTTTATGTCTATTTCATAAACACAGAGAGAGAAAGAGGGAGTGAAAAAAGTAACATCAAGGGGCTCTCACAGAGTGCTAGCCTTGAGGTTGAATTAATAATCTGCACAATTAATCTTTTATAAGGAGTAATAGTTAGCCTTGCTGGGATATTTGCAACAACATAGAACAAGATGTCTTCTGACTTTAGAAGCACACACACGCACACAGATTTTCCATTGAAAGAAGAGGAGAGATGAATTTAGTTTTCTGCTCTCAAACATCTCACAATAATCACATATTTATGAAGGCTGATGTGAAGGAGGTAAACAAATACAACCAGGTGGATTATGTTTACACTTCCTATTGATCACTAATGTGGTTAAAGTAAACCAGGGTTAAACACAGAGGGCAGGGGATTCACTTTCATTCCCACCCTTTCAGTCATATTTCTTTAGCTGCTCTTAAGCATGGCAGAGGCAGCGTGTTCACTGTGAACGTCCACCTTACACGGTGCTGCAAAGAGCACTTAAACACTGGCTGAGTGAGAGGGCTGCTGCTGCTCCTAGGTTTTACTGTAAAGGAAGAAAATCACTGAAATAAAAGCAAGCATTGTCAGCCTGGCCATTATTCAGACTGCTAAATAGAACGTAAACTATTCTGATCATTTGTGCAAAGCACAATACAGAGTATATGGCTGTGTAAGGTGAAATGCTGTTTACATGGACTCTTTGAAATGCATCAGATGCTTTTGTTGAAAGAACAAACGTGACATGGGGAACAGAAACTGTTCTTTCATTCAAATGAAAATGACAGATTGTAATTCTGAAAAAAAAACATCATCAAATGAAAGGCAGATTGTCCTTTCTGTGGTAGCCCATTGCTACAGCTAGCCAGTTTTTGATGCAATTTTGACAGTGACAATAAAATGTTTATTAATTTTTGGATATTATCCAAAGTCTGTTGAAAGGTTTTAATTGGCGTAAATGGCTGGAAAATAAGCTTAAAGGATGAATCTGCAAATATTTTTCTCATGTTCAGAACAACACTGAATATGTCTGACCAATCTTCATGTGTCACAGAGCTAAAGATAACCCAACATTATTAATAAAAACTGTTCCTGCTACCACACTCAGTAGAACACCGGATGGATAATGCACCATTTCCTGCTGTTTGATTAATGTTAGGAATGACATTCACTGGTCCAGAGTCAGTCAGTGTCAACCAGGCCAGGCCTAGCACTTCATAATCAGTATATTATAACGTGACATGCACCTTAATCAATCACTGCTTTGTTGCACCACCCTGCATGCACACTAAGGGCGCTTTAAACGGACCAGAGTTCGTTTCCTCGGATAGTCCGGTTCGTTTGAGCAGAAGTGAAAGCTCATCTGAACTCTGGACCAAACAAGCGAACTCTGGTCCGTCTGAAAACGTGGGTCTCAGCCCACTTACAGTGGGAAAGCAAACGGACTATCCAGTGAACCAAAGATCAGACAGCCAATCAGGTTTTCTTCTTCCTGGTAAGTTCTTGTTTTGGACAGTACTGTCCCCAAATGAGCAGCTGTTGTAACTGTATGATGTTGTCCAGGCGGTTTGGTCCACTTTCCAAAGTGCAGTGCGAGTCCCCTGGACTATCCTGTTGTGGAAGCAACATAAGTGACCTTAAATCAAACACACTCATGATGTTGCATGACTAGCAGGTGCATGCTGGGTCTGGCCAATATGCTAAATGCCAATGGATGGATCCCACAGCAGTTAATCATGTTCACTTTAAGACTTTTGACCTCAGTGAGGCGTGTGACGCCTTTCTGCTGGTTTTGATCGTTCATCCTTGTTATGTTGTGACTGCAGTGCACTGACAGAAGGTCTGAAGCATTAAGAGGGACTGAGAGGCTGAGTGGATACTTCTGCTTTGATCACAGTGCTCACGGTATCGTTTAAACTGATGAGTAGAGGTAACCCTCCCTCCAGGCTGCAAGCCTGTGTGTGTAACTGTGCAGCTCTCTCTTTGCTCTAACACAGTGTGTGTTTGAGAAGTGTCTGTTTTATTCCACTCTGCCATGAGAAGAGGTTATTTCATCTCTGTACACTAATGATGCTCGCTGCATCTGCCATGATGTCCACAGACTTTTTATTTACTGTTGGTCGTTTATGTGTAATCGTCTGAGTTTGACAATTCCAGTGAGGCGACAATGAAGAATGTGGTGCTATAATTGGTAATCAGGTTTATATATAAAGGATAATCATTAGTTTGTATGTAAGGTCTCTATGATGTGATGTGTATACACTGACATGTTACTGCACTCCATGTCGGGGCCTAAATGTTCATTCATTTAATACGTCTATCATATATCATACTCACGTTCTTCAGAATATGGCAGACATGTAATATAATATCCATACATATATTCAATATTCATAACTATCTTTTCATTTGTGTATAATGACCGGTCCGGAGGCAAAATAACAAGGAAATGAGCCTTCAGGTGGCGATGGACAGAATCCAAACACTTAAATAATACTCTCAGTCTAATATCCAATCCAATCCCTTCCCTTAGTCACATGACTAATTAGGTGACAAACTCCCCTGCTCCCACTTCCTACTTACTTCTGTCCTGAGGAACCATACTTAAGGGGTCACGTCCCCCACTCTTTTGGTGTGACACCACGGGAGGACAGAGCAGCAGGTCGTAGTAAGTTTAGCTCAGTTAGCATAATAATTCAGTACACAGTTTGGTTGCAATAATCGTCACCCTCTGTACTTAGTCCATGTGTCTGAGTGGACAACAAGGCGGACCAGCCCTGCATCCTGTGTCTCCGCCCTCGCTGGAAATGCACACCTGAATCTAATCAATCAATAAATGTTATTTTTCCGCATCTCATATGCGTGCTTATTTCAATAAGTGCGTGAATATAGGGGTAACGGTGAGCCCGTTGTTACATTGTGTTTTATTACCTTAATGAGCCTTTTCCATCTTCTTTCATGGTGGGCCGCCATGCTGAACCACCATGTTTCTCCACTACCGTTGTTTCTCCTTCATGCTTGTGTAACAGCACCAAAGAAGCATTGGCTAAAATATTATTTAATAGATTTATTGGACAATGCCACTTCGGGACTTTCACCCAAAGATTCTATGTTAGTACTAGTTAGTTCACAGGTATTTTATAATGGGTCCCCACTGGTAAGTCTAAAAGAGAACTGAATTGGCAAAAATGTACATGCAAGTAATACAAGATAAGATGCCTACACGCAGGGGCTAAAAACACTACATGCAATAAACAGATGAAATAAAACGAGCCGCCTGTGGTACGTCACCTAATTTGTAGCACAGCAATACAACAACTGCTTTGCCAATCAATTTCCCGGATAAAAACTAACAAGTCTTCTTCACCTAGTGTCTACGAACAGGTCATCTTATGACTGTCGAATAAGAATAAAACAGACACTAAAATAACAATGAATAAAATGATATAAAAAACTATAATAAAAGAAAAATAAGAGGTAATTAAAACTCAGACAAAGCAGCAGCCTCTGCTGTGCCCAAACAATGGCGTTAGTACGGTATGTGGACTAAAACAGTTCACAAATTATGTGGTGCAGTGTTACCTCACTCTGTGATAATGCTGTCAATGTTGTTGGAAACTGACCAAGCAGACAATCACGCCAGTAGGTTTGTAGCTTTTGGCCCATGGAGTCTGGAGGGCAAGGGTGAAAGGGGAAAGCTGAGGGGTCGCTGTTTATAGTGGCGGTGACGTCAATGTGGGCATACCCCAACAGTTTCCACTGGTTACACTTCTCAGGCATCCTGAGACGAATGGATGGACAAAATAACAACACACCAGGAACAGAGATGGAGAAGCCTGCAGCACCAATTCACACAAATCCAAGCACAGGTAGAGAGTTGTGGAGTATTGGGAAGAGAATGGAGAATGTTGGATTAGAAATTGGATTGCTATTATTATTATTTTTGGAAGTGTTTGTTTTTTTGTATGTTTTCATAAACACACAGTCATCGCCACCAGAAGAGTCATTTTCTTGTTAATTTGCCTTCGGACCGCTCGAGTAGTCTGACACACTCCTTATCAATGTGGTCATAATTTTATAATATTTTTCATTACCTTTAGTCATTTAGCTTTTATCCAAAGCAACTCACAAAATGGGAAACAATCAGGGTACAGTGCAACAAGGTCATGTTGGTGTAGCAATAAGTACAACTCATGTAGACTGAACGGGCAACAAAGGCAACGTGATCAAAAAAGGGTTGTTGGTCATCAGACACCTAAGTTTCTCACTACCATTAGTCAATTTTAATGTCGATGTTGTAGTTTTTAGTCTTTGAGGGACAGCGAAATTATAAATTACTTCTTGTAGGTTATTATATACAAGATATTGGCTGATAATTGAGACCAAACTTAATTTGTTGTTTTCAGGGGAGCTAAGCCAGTTCTCTCAAACACACATTTTAAACACGTTTTCTTTCATTTATCTAATATTGATCCATACTACAGTATAACCATACACTGCTGTAGACCAAATTCTTCTGACCCCTGTTCCATTTGATTTTAAATTATGAAATAAATAATTGATTGCAAAAAGAAAGCCTTAGTCTGGTTTTCCCAGATTACCTCTTCAATCTCGAGTGTGCTGAGCTGACATCTTGTGCCTCCAAGTGGGTGAAGTCCAGGTAGCAGTAGGCAGGTGGGTGCACTGATGCTGTTGGTGCCAGTTTGGCGCTGTGCGCACACTTAACAGGAACAGGTTGTGTGCTGTCTTTTTCAGAGAGGGGCTGAGTTGTAATAGCTGTCTATCAGCCCCTCTTCATCTCTGTGTGTGTGTGTGTGTGTGTGTGTTTGTGTGTGTGTGTGTGTGTGTCATTGTCAATGAGAGGAGCTGAATCTAAGCTCAGGTGTTTTGTTTTTGTTTCCGCTCCATAATGAAGAAGTAATGAGCAGTCAGACAAGCTGTTGATTACCTTTTTCCACCAGTTCGCTGAGCGCTTGCAGATGGCTTGCAATTGTCTCTGCTCAGGTATATGTGTGTGAGCATCTGTTTGCATGTGTGTGCGCACTTCCTGTGTTTGTGTCCTGCCCGAGTGAGTGAGGATAGTATCAATAGCAGTTTCAATATGAAACAAAGCAGTTAGTGGCAGCCTCTTTACCCCAGGGGTGAATCAGGATTTCTTCTTTAGTGAAGTACTAATAAGGCCATTGGACAGTGATGGATGAAGCGTTCCTCAGGGACTGACACGTCAATTGTTCTTTCCATAATAGTTTCCTCTGAAGTGAATCAATCTAAGTTTTGCGAGGGGACCTTTGTGTGTGAATGTGTGTGCACGAACTAGAGTATGGAGAAGCAGTGGCCCGATGTCAGGCTGATACTACCTGATTAAAACAGGAGGTGTTATCCATCTCTGCCTGTTTCCAAACCATTACACCTTGGTAAATTGTTTTACTGAATTATAGCCTACGTGAAACATCACAATCTGGCCAATAGACGATACACAATCTAACAAGTTAAAGGAACGCTCCAGAGATTTATTATCACACTTACTCTGGAGATGAGAGACTCACAGATTTGAGATGAATGACCAAAATCTAAGCAGCAGAGGAGTTTTGAACTGCTTCTCAAACAGTACCAGTTTGATACTGATGCCTCTTTATTTTTATATAGTTATTCTTAAAGCAACATTGTGTAACTTTTCTGACATAAACTAACAGATGTTAACTCCTGTTGATCCACACTGACCTGTGATCAGGTGAACGGTGTCTCTGTCATTTGAACGTCTGTTCTCACACTAACTTTGGGCTCCGGGTCGGGAGAAGTACGTAACGCTTTACGGCACTAAGTCACACAGCACCAACTATTCGATTCTGGTGAAACTGGATCATATATATATATTTTTTCGGGTTTTCCCTCTGATGTCCTCCGGCTGCTCCGCCTCAACTCTCTGATGTGATGTGATTCACAGAGTTTCTGATGGACAGTAAATGTTTGCTCAGTGTTAGCTCAGTTTGTTAGCTGAACTGTTGATGGAAGTGGTGCTAGTGTTGTGCCAGAGCAGGAGCTGGGCAAGCAGGAATGTAACCAGGCTCAGCAGCCTCTATGGACATAATGAGGGACAAGGAGAATAAAGAGATGTTGATGGAGGGAGAAGAGAAAAGAGTAGAATCTGGAACTGACTTTTTTGGTGAGAGCTTGGTGAAATAAAAGGCTGTTGGACTAGTCAGTAATAGCTGTAGTTGTGTTGTTGCACTTGCTTGATGTTTGTTTGATGTTTCGACTTTTTAATTTTTGACTAGTAATATTCATATTAATGATAAATATAAAGATTAAACAAGTAATATCAACAAAATACATGGTTTAGCTGTCCATATTTAAAATGGATCCACAAAAAGATACATTATGTGTCTAAAAACGTGTAAGTTATCATGACTCACTCATTGTTGTTATGCAAGCTTGTTTTGTTGGTACTTTTTTAAATTGCTGATACTGCTGAAGCAATACGTTAGGATAAGTCCTTACTTGTAATTCTTCTTTATGCCAGTTAATTGAAATTAGTTGTTTTACTGTGTAATGAAACGTGGGTTCAGTCTGTAAGTGGAGCCAGTACAAATCAACTTTCGGAATGAAAGAATCTGAAAGTACAAGTCATTCAAAGTACTTAATCTTTTGAATCTTATTTTCAATCTTAATTGAAACATAAGCAAGTTACAAAGCATCATTTTTCTATGGCTATATTTTGCTCAAAGCTTTATCATTTCATTTTGCCAGAATGTTGATGGAAGAAAGGCATGAACACTATACAAATATTTAGACATGTTTTCACAAATCTGAGGTAAAGAGGGAGAAGGACTGCTCTCCCAAAGTCTTGTGTAGGAGGAGACCACTGATCGACTGATGGGCTCCCCTCATACTGTAACTCCCTCATACACACACAGTTTTAACTTTTGCCAGACTCCCTGGTTATGGCAAGCTGATGTGCTTTTATGGGGCTAAAAAAAGCTGAATATGAGTTGTGTTAAGATATGAATCCGTAGACTATGACTTTGATTTGTACAAGTAAAGAGGAACAGAAATCATCAACCAAATTAACATTAAAGTCTTTTCTCCCAGAGTTCTTCAGGCTCACAACCAGCATCACTGTTTTATCCAGTTCACATAAACACTTTACATTACCCTTATCACTGATGTGAGTGTGTGTGTGTGTGTGTGTGTGTGTGTGTGTGTGTGTGTGTGTGTGTGTGTGTGGATATCAGGCTGTGATGTCTCGAGTGAACAAATAATGCTTCCATAAAGAACTCTACATGTAGGAACACATGACAGAAATGAGCTTCAGCAGGAGGACATTATGTGAGGAGGGTTCCAACAATGCCACATTAGTTAGTGAACATAGCCAGCAGAGAACATGCTGGCCTTAATCAATAAAATTACCCTTTAAGCTGACTTTAAGCTCAGTCAAATTTAGGCCCTGTTTACACGTACACGGGTATTTTTAAAAACGGAGACATTTCCCTTCGTTTGTACCTATCTTTTACACGCAAACGGTGAATTCGCCTCTGAAAACGAATCTTTCTAAAAACTCCGGCTAGAGTGGAGATTCTGGAAAACTCCGGTTTTGCGTTTGCGTGTAAACTGAGATAAACGGAGTTTTAGGCAGCGGATGCGCCAAAAGTGCGACCAATGTTTACTTGTTGCTATGACGATGCTCATGGAAGCATTATTCTGATTGGCTTGCAGAGGATTCGCCTTCTTCCTACACTGCCACCCACAGGCTTGGCGTAGTTATGACGGCGCTCGATGGCGTATTTATGCGGGTTGACTTTTTTGAAAACGATGCTATGTGCACGATGTTATTTTGGAAAACGGAGGGAGGGAAATATTCGTTTCTCAACATACCCGGCTACGTGTAAACGTAGCCTTAAGCTGAACCTGGTGCAAAAGATTTTTGATTGAATTACTTTGCTTCTCAGAATGGATCCTCCTCCAAATTCGAACAAATGCTGTTGTTTTAAATGTTTGTGTAACCAAGCCTTTACCCAGAATATGGTTGATGGGTCAGTGGTTGATCGTGTGGCTAAGGTTAGAGTAGAAGATACTTCCATCATGACCATAATGTCATGTGGAATCTGCTATAGACAGTGTTGGGCAGTAGTGTTACTTCAGTAGCAGGGTTGCCTCATTGAACAGTCATTGTATGGAGCAAGGAAGGTAGCAGTTTACGATGATGTCGTTTAGCAACTGATGCTAAACCATCAGCACAACACCAGAGCTATTCAAACCAGCTCTGTTTACAGAATGTGACAGAAATGGAATATAATATTCATGTTTTCATTATAAGGAGTATAGGAGTATAATCAGCTGAAAACAAAATTGTTACCTTAGAATGAGTCTGTTATATCTAGAGGTCCTCTTCCACAGAGTTCACCATGTTGAACTCTCATGATTCTACAGTAGCCCAGAACAGACAAACTGAACACTGGCTCTACAAAGAGTTCTCTTGTGTTATGCAACCACTGTAGTTTCTTCTGCACATTAATACGGATTATTAATTTCCTTCTTTGATGGAATCAGAAATACAGCAAATAATAGGATAAAACTGCTATGCAAATAGAAGTATACTAATCTGGACGTATTTATTTATTTATTAATTATCAAAAAACAGATTTAAAAAAATTCAATATAAAATAATAAACCAAAATCTAATGAAGCTTTATTTTATACTTAGTACTCCATAAGTGTGGGCTGTGCAATCAGAAAGGTTTATTGCCAAGTAAGTTTTCACATACAAGGAATTTACTTTTGTGTTTTTGGTGCATAACAAACATAAAAATCAAGCACTAAAATATCTAAATATATGCATGATATGTTTGTTGTTGTTTTTAATTTAAGTAGTGTGAAGTATTCACCAGGTATTAGAATATAAATATGCACATAAATGTGTGAGATATTCAGCAAAATGTAGCAATTGAAAAGATGTAATTAAAAGGTGTGATGTACACTGTTCATACAGAAATACAAAAAGTTGATAGATGAACAAGAAAACATATTTAAAGCAGGAGCTGATGTAAGACAAGGGTTCTCTCACAGATCAGTGGTTGTGGTTACTGGGGTCAGGACTCATCAACCATCCAGGGGAAAACAAGTTTAACTTAACAAGGTTTTGTCTTTTTTTTTCCATTTTTGACGTTCATATCTATCACTGTTATGTTGTTTTTGATACTTTCCTCCTCCTACTCAGATCATTTTGAATTTGGAATGCAAATTAATTTTTTTCCAGGAAAGGTAACCTTTCAGAGGATATTCACTAAAATAAAATAAGCCTCAACTCAATGCTAATCTAATCTAAACACAACATGGATCATGTTGTCTTAAATGACTCAACAACTTTAATGTAAAGGATGTGGGATGAAAAATACAAAATCGATGACTCATTTTTTTTTCAGTCATCAGCTAACACATGAACATCAAAAATATATTGCATGTTGTTAATCTAGGTTACAGTGTCTACAGGCTGTGTCCAAAGAAATCCACCAACCAGATACTTGTATAATAATTCAGTCCAAAGTCGTCGTTGTTGTTAGCATAGCTGTCTGTGAATGGTTTTCCACCAGACAGCACAGCAACGTGAAAGTTGTTGTTGATGAGTACTTTTCTGTATAAACCACAGTAAAAGTCTTTTAAAAGCAGCTTCAGCTGTTTCTGCTTGTTCTATTCCTCACTGCAAAATAAGTGTAGTTTAATATTTTGGAAATGTGTGTATTTTGTTTCTTTATGAGAGCGAGATGTCCAGATGGATATCAGTGTGCGTCACAGGAAGTACAGAGCTGTAGTCAGAACATGCTTAGTCTAGTTTATTGTTAAAACTGGAAACGGGAAAACATCTAGCATGCTGCTAGTCAAAGTTCAAAAATACATCCACCAACATGTTAAAGCTCACTAATTAGCACATTTCTCTTTCAATCTCAACAGAAACAGAAATGTACACATACAAAAGTCAGTGACTGAATACACCTTCCTGATATCTTGTCACACTGAGGTTGCCACGAACATTTTGTCTTTATCCAAGTGCATAAGCTTTGTATGTTGGCTGGATGGAATGGGTTGGATGGTGGGTTAAACCTCACCCAAGAAAAACGGTGCATGTGTCCTGATCTGAGTGCTGCCTTAGAGGTGAAACTCTGAAGGTTTTTGAGTTTTTGTGTCATGTTTTTTTTATTATTATTATTATTAAATAGCAGCACTCTCTGGTGGGTTATGATGGCTGGACAGTAAGAAGAGTGATTTCAATGATTCACTTGAACTCCAAGTGCAAATTGTAGAACAGGTTTCAGAGAGTAGAGAGGACATGTCCCCTCGTTCTCGGGGGAAATTACCCCCTTGCTTCGGCAAAGAAAAGAAGATTCCTTACTATTAGCATATGACAGTGACCTATTTGTCCTATACTCTATGTAGGATGGGTCAGCTACTTCATATTCAGACTCTATTAAGACTGAGCCGGTCACTCTGGAATCAGTTGTGTATGTAAAATATTCAGCTTTGCCTTCGTGGATATAATGAAATTGTTAACATGCAGGTATCCAAATGATCTCAATGCACTCAGTCACTGGAGTCACCTGTGGAAAATGATTCTATTATCCTCTTTCTTCCTTGGCCCTGAACACTCTCATTGGCTGCAGCCAGACTTCTCCCTTGGATGTGAGTGGATGAGATAAAGAAGAAATGGCTGTTGGCTTGGCTCTGCATGAACCATCTCAGAGATGATCCATCTCCACTGGGTTTCCATCAGGACTTCTGTCTGAACTTGTCTCCATTGTCTCCTCTGTTTATCTGCTGCTGCTCAAGCTGTCAGACTACACAGCAGTTTCTGTCTGCACATACTTTCAGCGCTGCTCTCGGAGGTTTGATTATTTTTTATTTTAAACTTGAGTAAAGGTTTAACCTTTCAAATCCTTTAGAGCCTAATAGATAATGTTCTTTAGAGCAAACAGATTCCTACCCAGTCGGCGCTCCTGTTTTAGCATACAGTAAAGTCATCTTAATCATTGTGTCGTGGGGCATAAGTGCCAGTACGGGTACAAAACAAGACTCAAGTAACACGGGACTCAAGGCCAACTCACACCGAACGCGGAACGGAAGCGGAACGGAACTGTATTACACTCAATACAATAGTATAACTGTAAACTCTTTTCAAAGCTTTGGTACATTTGTGTGAAGTATGTCAGCATGAAAACGAAAATTAAAAGATTGCAGTATTAGCAAGAAATCAGGATGACTTAATTTATAAATTATAATGAACAGAACGTTTCACACACAAACATTAAATATTGAGCGAAACATGGAATAAATTGTTTTTGTTGACTGTTCGGACAACATCTTTGTTTGAATCTCTTCTTAAAACAACTGAAACAAATTGTTTTTGATAATATAAACATTTTATCCTTTATTTTTCTGGAATTGATATGAGTCTGAATATGAATCTACTTAACAATATATGAATAAGTTCTGAAGTGGTAACCCTCCCCTTTGCCCCAATCATAGACTTGCACATTTAGTGAAGGTGACAAAATAACCATAAAGTATGATTATATATATAATAAAATCTCCTTCTCACCCCGGTGGGGTGGTATCCGTGTCATCCTCAAGCTCAGGTCCTCTGGGAGTTTGAGGGTTCTGCGCAGTATCTTCGATGTGCACTCTTCTGGACTGAGGCTTTAGATGTTCCTGGGATTTGCTGGAGCCACTCTCCCAGTTTGGGGGTTACTGCCCCAAGTGCCCCCACTACCACGGGGACCACGCAACCCTTGACCTTCCACACCCGTTCCAGCTGCTCTTTCAACCCTTGATACTTCTCAAGTTTCTCATGTTCCTTCTTCCTGATGTTGGCGTCAGCTAGGATCACTACATCTATCACCACTACCCTCTTCTGCTCTTTGTCCACCACCACTATGTCCGGTTGGTTAGCCAGGACCTATTTGTCAGTCTGGAAGCTAAAGTCCCACAGCACCTTGGCCCTGTTGTTCTCAGCCACCTTCTGTGGTATGGCCCATTGGGATTTAGGTACTTCTATTCCATACTGGTTGCAGATGTTCCTGTATACTATCCCAGCCACTTGGTTGTGCCTCTCCATGTACATTGATCCAGCTA
The DNA here is from genome assembly GCF_000972845.2 of Larimichthys crocea. Taxonomy (NCBI): domain Eukaryota; kingdom Metazoa; phylum Chordata; class Actinopteri; family Sciaenidae; genus Larimichthys; species Larimichthys crocea. The sequence goes on along the minus strand of NC_040011.1, from coordinate 31,079,339 downwards.
GCATCTTACACCCTGCTACTATGTGCTGGACTGTCTCAGGGGCTTCTTTACACAGTCTGCATCTTGGGTCTGGTCTACTCTGGTAGATCCTGGCCTCTATAGCTCTTGTGCTGCCATGATTAGTGTCTCTGTGCTGTCTGTCAGTCCTGCATTATCCAGCCACTGGTAGGATTTCTTGATATCAGCCACTTCCTCTATCTGACGGTGGTACATGCCATGTAGGGGTTTGTCCCTCCAGGTTGTCTGTTCCTCCTCCTCTGCACCCTCATCAGGGTTCTGCTGCCTGAGACATTCACTTAGCAGTTCATCCTTCGGGGCCATCTTTCTGATGTATTCTCGTATTTTCGATGTTTCATCCTGGACCGTGGCCTTGACGCTCACTAGCCCTCGGCCTCCCTCTTTCCGCTTAGTGTATAGCCTCAGGGTGCTGGACTTGGGGTGGAACCCTCCATGCATGGTGAGGAGCTTTCTAGTCTTGATATCTGTGGCTTCTATCTCCTCCTTTGGCCAGTTTATGATGCCAGCGGGGTATTTGATGACTGGTAGTGCGTACATGTTGATGGCTTGGACCTTGTTCTTACCATTCAACTGACTTTTCAGGACCTGCCTTACTCTCTGGAGGTATTTGGCTGTGGTTGACTTCCTTGTGGCCTCTTCATGGTTTCCATTAGCCTGTGGGATGCCAAGGTACTTGTAGCTGTCTTGGATATCACCTGTGTTGCCCTCTGGTAGGTCAATCCCCTCAGTCCGGATCATCTTGCCTCATCCCCTCAGTCCGGATCATCTTGCCTCTCTTTGAGACCATCTGGCCATACTTGTCCAATCCGAATGACATCCCTATGTCATCGCTGTAGATCCTGGTGGTGTGGATCACTGAGTCTATTTCTTCCTCATTCCTGGCATACAGCTTGATGTCATCCATGTAGAGCAGGTGGCTAATTGTTCTGTACCCGTACCTGCTCTTCCTGATGATCTGACTGAGGGGGTTCAGGCCTATGCATAACAGCAGTGGTGATAGCACATCTCCTTGGTATATGCCGCACTTAATGTTGACTTGGGCAATGGGTTTTGAATTGGCCTCTAGGGTTGCCTTCCACATTTCCATTGAGTTCTGGATGAAGGTCCTGAGGTTCCTGTTGATCTTATACAGTTCCAGGCATTCCAGTATCCATGTGTGCGGCACTGAGTCGTAGGCTTTCTTGTAGTCAATCCAGGCAGTGCACAGGTTGGTCTGTCCCTTTTTACAGTCTCGGGCGACTTGGCTTGGCTCCCCTGGTGTGTTACTGCCAATTCCTTTCTGTGCCTCGCTTATGTATTGAGCCACATGTTTACTCATTTTTGCTGCAGTGATGCCTGACAGGGCCTTCCATGTTGTGCAGAGACAGGTGATTGGCCGGTAGTTGGATGGGATGGGTCCCTTCTGGGGGTCCTTCATGATTAGGACTGTCCTGCCTTGGGTTAGCCACTCTGGGTGGGTCCCATCCCGCAGCATCTGGTTCATCTGTGCTGCTAGGCGTTCATGGAGTGCAGTTAGCTTCTTCAGCCAGTATGTATGGATCATGTCGGGGCCTGGTCTTTGACACTCTTTCTTGGATGTCTGCCATTGAGATGGTTACTGGTTCTTGTTCTGGGAGGTTGTTGTAGTCAGCTCTTAGTCCACTAACCATTGGGCATTGGTGTTGTGTGATGCCTTTCTTTCCCATATGTCTTTCCAGTATTTTTCCACCTCAGCTCCTGGTTGTTGTTGTTTCCCTACCACTGAGAGTACACCATGGCTGGTTCAGTGGAGAACAGATTGTTTATTCTCCTGGCCTCTCCCTCCTTGGTGTATCTCTTCAACCAGGTGGCCAGAGCTGTTAGTCGCTGTTTGGCAGTTTTGAGTGCCTCTGGTATGGAGAATGAGTTGTACTTCCTGGGTGCCCCTTTATTCACCATTTTTTCCTTTCTGGAGTTCAGCTAGCTGGCTAACTTCTCTCCGTGCTGCCTTTATCTTGGCCTCTAATCGTCTCTTCCATGGTGGGTATTGTTTGTTATGTCCCAAGCCCACCTTGTATCCAAGCATCTCCATGATCACTGTTGCTGTACTGTGTATCAGCTTGTTGGTCTCAGTAATGGTTCTTGTGGAGATTGTCTTCAGAGCAGCATTCACATCCACTAGTAGGTCTTCTGAAGGTACTTGGCAACTCAGCTTCGGTATTCGTCGGGGGCTCCAGGTATCTAGTTGGGTCATAATCTTCCTTCTCAGGTCAGCAGCTCTTGTGTTGAGGCTGTTGGTAACTGTTGGGGCTTGGTACCCAATCTCTGGTTGTGGGGATGATGATGACATCTCCCCGCTGACCTGTCGTCCTGGCTCCCCCTTGCCATAGCATTGTTGTATTTCATTAATCTCTAGTTGTGATAGTAGATTTCGATTACAGATGTTGGAACACTGGGCTAATAGCTGTTTCTTTCTTAGCCTTGATTTCGAAGTATCCAATGGTCCCACATTCGCTGTATGTATCCCCTCTCTCTGGTATTGCTTGTATAGTAGCATTCCAGCAACTCCATATTTTCTGCCCTCATCCAGCTGTGTTTTGTTCCAGTAGCCCATTTCTCATCAGTTTGCCCTGGTCCCCTAGCAACTGACGCAGACCTTGTTGACCCGGGCGACGTGACAGTCAGTCTCCATGGTGGAGGTGGGGTCACATTACTAGAACATAAGAAGCTTTAAAAATACTGGAAATTATTTCAAAATAAAAGTAAGACTAAGGCTCCAGATAGGCGTGGGTATGCTCAGCTACAGCATGTCTTTAATAGAAGAGGGAGAACATTCTGTCTTTGTCGCATGATAAAGACACTATTCTGAGAATGTGCTGCATATAGCTTATCAATATATCTATTGGTCCTTATTGTCACATTACAGTGGTCCCTCCTTTATCACGGGGGATACGTTCTAAAAATAACCCGCAATGAACGAAATCCGTGAAGTAAGTTTTACAATTATTATACATGTTTTAAGGCCGTAAAACCCCTAACCACACACTTTTATACACCTTTTTACACGCATTTTGTACAGTACTCCCTTAATCAGGACGCAGAACACATGTGCCGTTCTCCCTTAGCCAATTTAGGACGCAGAACACAATGCGCGTTCGTATGTAAAAAAAAAAAGCATGCAAAATTACACTGAAAAGAATCCGCGAAACAGCGAGTCCGCGAAAAGTGAACCGCGATATAGCGAGGGACGACTGTATTGTAAACTCAGGAGAACTATTGTGAGGATCCTGTAGGACTAACAATGATCTGATTGGACAGCAGTTGGGCTATGACACATTTTGATCTGCTACTGTAAAGTGAAGCAGGCCATGCAGCAAAACGAAACATGTTTACACAGACTGTGTGTGCAGAGTGAGAGGTGGAGGCTGGGCTCGCTTTCATCACATGGAAATCTACTGAAAGACTGCAAAAGTGTTTGAGAGGAGCAAATGGCCTTGTTTTGACTGACCACCCACCCCCCTCTGCTTCCCCTCCCCTCATCACCATACCTGTCATGGTACACACACACACACACACACACACACACACACACACACACACACACACACACACACACACACACACACACACAGGCATTACCTACACAGTTGTAGAGTCCAAAAGGCAAGCAAATGTTGCTGTAAACTTGTTTGTTTGGGGTTGTTCTGTTGTGCTCTGTGTGCGTGCATATGTGTGTGTGTGTTTGTGCATGTGCATGTGTGTGTGTGTGTGTAGCGTATAACCTTAATCTATAGTGAGGACGCAGCAAACTAAAAGACAGACGATCAGAAGAAGAACACAAATGTGCATTAATGAATAAACTGATAATGTTTCAAAGTGTACAGTTTTGGTCAACATGGATTATTTTACTTTGCTCATTAGTGGAACACTAATGTGTGATGCTGAACTTCAATACTGATATTATAGGTCAACTTCATATTAACTTCATTTTAAATCTGTTTTTTGTTGTAATGCAAACTAAAGTGACAAAGTGAAAATGATCATGCCAGTCTTGGTAAATAATTTGATGGAAAAATAAAGTACAGAGAAATACAGAGATCCAAGATCTTTTTGATGTCAATTCTCACAATAAATCTAAAAAGGTTAGAAAAAACAACATCAAATAAATCTGAAAATAAAATGTCTGAAGAGAAAATCAACCTCACCACAACCCTTCTTCCAGTCCACTAGTTTCCATAGTGGGGATTGTGAGAAAGCAAGGGACGAGATGATTTTCAGAAAACAGATAAAATGTTCAAACCTTTAGCATATTTTAGCCATAAATGCAACAAAACATAGAAATAGTTACATTTGAAATAAGAGCCTTGTTTTGTTTTTGTTTTTTTATTAGCAGCAACAACAACATTATTAGCTAAGCATCATTCTAAACGTTACGTGTAGGTATGTATGTAGGTAACAAGGATAAATCATCTGACATCTGTGGTTAGTGGGTCCCAAATCACTGGTACCAATATTTTGGGAGTCGCAGGCTTAAAAGTTTGAAACCTGTGTTCTAGTCGATTCAACAACTTCACCTGAATCTCTGTATGTAAAACAAACAGAGACATTCATTAATGCACCGTGATTCTGCTCATTCTGTTTTACTATGCTGTTTGAAACTCTCTCACCATGCATACATAGAGGTTAAGTTTGGCACTGGACGTGTATTACTCAGTGCAGAACTGTCCAATATGAACATAACTGTTATGCGTAACATAACATATTTTAACTGTGATGCTTCCTAAGATTCATTTTACTTTGACTTTTATTGAGGCCATCTGTCATAACTTCTCTGCTGTGAAAATGTATATTAAGTGAACTAATTTATAAATGAATAGATCTACAGCTATATGTTGTTATTCATTGTTCCTTCTTTACCATATCTATTATCTATGTATTTCCTTCATGCAATAATAAGAGATTTGTAGCTTTAATATCTCATATTTCTGACCTCATTGTGATTTGATTAGATTTTTCTTTTGTTGATTACTTATTTGTGTTTGCACATGAAATGATTGATTTAATTCTTTGTTGTTGTTTTTTCCTCGAGCTTGTTTAAAGAAATGAATTTTATGTTCAGCTGATCATCATGGGAACATTTTTTCCCACTTGTTTAAGAAATATGAGGACACACCGCCTTCATTAACGAAGTTTAATTTGACAAGTCAAACCTGATCTTTGTTTAATCCAAGCTGTAGAGGAGAAGTCATTTTTTTCAGACTTTGAGCCAAAACAAGCTGCTTTAAAAACATTCAGTGCTGTCAGGGGTGAAGTACCTGATTTTCATTTCTCTACAATCTGTGAGCATCAATCAGCAAAATGATGAAGAGAAACTAACATTGTCAATGCAAGCCATTTATTGAACACATCCCTGAACAGTTAAAGACATTTAATCAACCAGAGACAATTAACAACACAGAAAATGGCATATTTATAGACAATAAAAGTAAATGTAAATATACAGAGCAGCTCGAGATCACTCTATATAAACTTATTTACAGAGACCCAACAATTCCCACAGGGGGAAAGCACTTGTTAAGGGTGGCAAGGAAAAACTTCCAATAAGAGACAAAAAACCTGGAGCAGAACCCGGCTCACAGTTGATGGCCATCTGAGACTTGTTGCAGGTATAAATATCCTCAGTCATCTAATATTGTTTAGTCTGCTGTAACATTACTTCAGATTTTATACACTGCCTGTCACTATTTGTCAACAATCTATAGTCAAATAATCTTTGAGCTCTCACAACATTTGTTCAGTGAAGTCAGTGTTCCTCTGTGCGACTGTTGTTTAGCTTCTTATCACCTTTTTTCTTAAAGTTTGTTTTTTTTTCATCAGAAATGAATTCAGTTTAATAAATCCTTAGAAACTGTTAATGGACCCATTGAAAGGTGTTGAGGACATTCTTCACATGTGACATCAGTCTGTAGAAATGTGTTTTCATGCATTCCCTTATGGTCTGGTGTAAAAGAGAAGAAACCTCAGAAAAACAGAACAATTATTGGTGTTCAGCGTTCAATGTGTAAAGTGTGAATGTGAAAAACTTTCATAAAGAATGTGAGCAAACAAGAGTTATAACATGAATCCATCTTGAACTGTCACAAAGGAAATGTGAGTGTGAGGAAATGTTTTCATCAGGGGAACTCTTTGAGAAATGTACAAACTTTTAGACTTCAATGCAGTCTGAGGGTTGAACAGAGTCTAAATGTAGCTCCTCAGCCACAGTTTGCTCAATAAAGTTCTCCCTTGATGAATATTCTTCAATAACTTTGCATGAGGGGGGTCAGTAGCAATGTTTTCAGTAGACATAAAACATCATTTTCTATATTTACACTGTCACATTATTACTAATTGATCTTTACAACGAACAACTGTACTGTTACACCACTGTAATACCATATACTGTCAGTGATTCATATTCTCATATTCACTGTACAATGAAGGCTGTGGCACTTTTGAATAAGAAAACCAAATAAAGAACTGCTATGAGGTTGGATAAGCTGCCGATTGTGTGCCTGAACATTTTACTGTTGGGTTAATGCGATGTCTTGCACCATGAGAGGACAGACAAATCTGGATAATTTCGCTCATAAAGACAAACAAAGATAAAGGAAAGGAAAAGTTGCTCCCTGTAGATCATAAAGTCTGTCCGCTGAAAGTCTTATCTGAATGAAACAAACATAACCACCACCAAAGCCCAGAGGAAGCTAACTCAATTTAAAGATGAACTCAACTATGACATCAAATAAAAGCAGTAAACTAACTGCTGTGAACACACACACACACACACACACACACACACACACCCGACTTGCCTCAGGCCACATGAGCCTCCACAGCAGGGCCCTGCTGGACAACACCATTTAGACATGACGGCCCTTATCACTGATGTGCGTGTGTGTGTGTGTGTGTGTGTGTGTGTGTGTGTGTGTGACCACTATGACACTAAGCAGCCTCCATCCTGGGTGGCTCTGCCTTCCCTCCCCCCCTCCCCCAGAGCATGTTGACTGGAGCCAGTCCAGACCAGGGAAAGTCAGGGCAGGGTCAGCAGAGAGAGTGTGTGGAGGTGTGTGTGGAGAATGTGTGTTTGTTTGCTTTAAAGTTTGAAAGTGGGGGAGGATGGGTGGGATTGATCCACAGATAATATCAGCCTGTGGGCTCAAACTGCTGGTGTGTGGGTGTGTGTGTGCACATGTGTGTGTAATCTTAAAAATCTAAAAGGATAAAGTTTGACATGTGAAAAGTTTCCTTCAGTGTGATGCAGAACAACAGAACTAAAATTCAGGTTTGAACTAAATGTCTCTTTTTTTTGACTCACAAACAACAAACAAAATGCTGAACACTGTCATCATTTTATTTCTGTTAATAATTAATTAATTAATTAATACCGATACAATATTCAGCAGATGATTTATGATTTGAACATAATGATCAATGAAAATAAATGCATGAAAATTCTAATCAGATAAATAAAACAGTAAATGAGGCATTTGATTTGTGCTCAGAGGTTTTAAATCTATGTCTCTGTTTTAACATCATATTATATCATCTACAGTTTCAGAAGGAAAAGAACAACAATATTTCTAAAACAAACAACTCACAGAAAAGTGAAAGCTGCTCTCTGTGATCTTTTGACCTCTGACTTCCTGTAAAGCCCATGGAATGTTTTGAACTGCAGAAGATTCTTCCCATCAGTCAAACTGAAGGTTTGAATAAAAAACACTAAAACTCTGTTTTCTGTTTTTCACATGACTTCTATTAAACATTAAAAAAAATCTGATCTTTTTCTTCCCACATTCAGCATGATTCACTGTGTGCGTGTCAGATCTGTGAGCAACTGAAGGCCATCACCGTCTGTCCACACCAAGCAGCAGCCTCTGGTTCTGGGAAATGAAGCCAATGCAGAAGTGCTAAAAACTGTAATTTCTCGAGCGGCTGCAGAAGTGAGTCAACCTCCATTGGCACCCATATTAAAATGTCCAAGTTAACAGCAGAAATCAACATGTTTACAGCCTGGTTCAGACAACTGTTTGGTCTCTATAGCTAATTTCCCCGTTCATGACATAATTTTTTTAACTCGCCCGTTATGCGTCGCATAGTTTCAGCTAGTTTCGTCACTGTGTGTGGTCCACACCAGCTCAGTGTCCGAGCAAAGACACCAAGCAACATCAAGCTTTCTCTGCTTCCTCTAACTTGTCATCTTCACTCTTATCCTTCCTCCACTTATCTCAGTGTCTCGAGCAGTTTTTCTTCTGCACACACAGCTCCCACACAACATGTCCAAACATTAAAAGAACATTAACATAACACAACTCTGCAGCATATTCAATAATATGAAATATAAATATGAGCAGTGTAGAAGTAGATGTAGATGTTTTTCACTCTGGAACCATCATGTAACATCGCTTTCATTTTATTTTAGGCTCATCTGTTTATCATTTCCACTGGCACTCTCCCTCCCCCGTGCTCTCTCTCTCTCTCTCTCTCTCTCTCACACACACACACACACAGTTGTATCCAGAGGCCTAAAGCTAAAACCATCCCCAGAGACATGTTCAACAGCCCCTTGAGCAGCCCCCATCCCACCCCTCTCTGATCCCAGCACTGTCGGGGGAGAGGAGGGGAGAGCAGTTCCCCTCCACATACAATAAGCACCCAGGATTCATCTGAGGAGAGGTCTGTATCCCCGTCCCTCTACCTGTCACATGAAGTTTTTGTATTTGTTACAGCCACATATTACCCAGAAAGCTTAGGACTGTTCCAGAACATTCTGAGGAAATAAAGGTTCACTTAAAAAGTTTACTTCTTTCTTTCTTTATTTTTTTAAATAGTGTGTTTTACCCAGAACGCCCTCCCTGCTCATGACAGGGGCATTCAAACCTGACATGGTTCACAGTGGGGCTGTCATGGGGCCTAAAGAACTCATGACAGCAATATCTGTTGGTATCGTTAGAAAATTTGAAGAAAGAAAATGCAGCGAGGTGGAGAGAGTGACCGTAACTGCACAAAAAGAACAGTGGCACTGCATGAAAAGACATCGTATCGTCTTGAGTGATAGTCAGTCAGTATGCATGTTTAAATATCATGCTTATCATATGATGAGATAGATGAGACTTTTTTTTTTTTTTACTTGTGTCCTCAGATGTAGATGTGGAGTCACAAATGTATGTGACGGCCTGTTAAGTGGCTGTGGGTGGAGGTTAGAGGGAGCTGATTCCTGCTGCTCCATTTCTCTGAAACATGCTCTTTGAATGTTGGACATTAGATTTATTTTCCTTTGTGTCTGTGAAAATTAAATAAGAGATTATTAACATGCTGCTTCATGGAAATTTTCTTTGTGTGTGTGTGTGTGTGTGTGTGTGTGTCCTGTCTTTTCTTTTTTTAACGTCAAGGATAACAGATATTAGGAAGTGGTTTATATTATAAAGTAGCTCTGTGCTGAGAACTCTATCTGATATGTATGATATGACTAAATGAGCAGCAATCCAATTAAAAGTTTGCAAATAATTATATATTAAAATTTGATTTTGATTAAAAATCTGATGTCCTGACCAAAAGTGTTCCATGTAGTAACAGGGTGAAGTTTTCAGAAACAAAATGTCAGCAGCACAGTTTGCTCTAGTTTCCTGTCCTGTCCTTCCTGCTGAGATTTGTTCAAGGCCCGTCACTCGTTCATCCACATCTGAAGAGCCCATAATCACCCTTCACGCACACTGTCCACATTTGCCTGCGGTTTTATTTCCACCCGTGCTGATCATCGGGGAATTCCAGCACCGATTCACCGTGATGACTTTTTTTTTATGCGTGTGTCCGACGGCATCTGCAAAAGACGAGAGCTCTGACATGAAAAAGTTCAGCCTCCTATAATCCGCTTTGCCTTTGTGAAGTGAGTGACTTTGAAACTCACTATTGCAATTACTCCACCACGCCACCGCCACCCGCCCTCCCCTCTTCTCTCAACTCACCGGAAATAGAAAGCGAGAAGCCACTCTCTCTATTTCACCGTCCGCCTCTCTTCAAATCCTCCCGTTTGTTTGGGGAATTGTAAGTCTCTCTTTTTTTTTTGTTCTTAAATCATCTTTCATTATACTCTATTGGTTTTTCTCATTTGGAGCCTGGTGTGCATAAATGCACATGGAAATTAAAACTTTTTGGTTTGTGACAGAGATTAGCGTCAAGTGGAGGTCAAACATAATAGCTTCCATTTAACAAGAAAATAGATATGATTATACTGAGCTTGCTCTGTTCAACTTTTGTCCTCAATCTAAACAGTGCTGCTCCGATAGCTCTGCCCTCATTACGCAGCAACAAAGAGGCCTGGACTGCCGGTTCACACCGCCGCTCCTCGCTATTAGTCATCCTATATTTAACATCAGAATGGAATTCTGAAGCCAAGAAGAGAAAGAAAGAGAAACTTTGTCTGTGCTATTTACCCCTCCTCCATGTTTGCCTGTAATATTTACATCAAGGCGTCGGAAGCACAAATCGATGAATATTCAGCATGTACAGGAAGATTAAGCAGGACTACAGATGATTTAGGGAGTGCATCTGAACTCTACCGTGTTATTGGTTTGTCACCATCTGTAAATACTATAATCTACCTCGGATTACAGCCGCAACATCGACTTCACACAGATAAAAACACACAACAAGATCTCCTAAATCTACACGGCTGCAGTATAGAGGAGTGAGTGGGTTACAGAATGTGTTGACAGTGAAGGACGGCATGCGTGAATTTTTCATGTACATTCTGAGCATGTTGAGGTTACGTTGGCCCATATTATCACATGTTTCATGGCAGTAATCACAAGTGTTCATTTCATGCTCAGATTAGTGGGCTGGAATGCTTTAATCACTGAGCCCAATCAATACACTCTGGTGGCACTGACGGAGAGAATGAAGTGTTTTTATTTGCTTCCTCGTGTGCTAGCTGACACGCTCATAAACCTGCTGCTTGACTGGAAGGCTCCAAATAAAATATCAATTTGTAAAATGTTTACAGCACTCAAAACCTTCAGCGTGTCACCCAAACGGCCAATAAATCTGATCTGTGGTCTGCTTAAATTAAGATAATGCCAAAGAAGCAGAGCTTCACACCACCACGACTGCTTTGACATGCGCATAATCTGCCTCATATGGACAAAGTGCACACATTCCTGCACACATTCATTCGTTATCAAGAGTTAATGAGTGAGCGTGTCCTCCAATGAAGAGGCTGAATACATGTGAACATGAACCAAAGCATGACCTCATATTCCTGTTTTTCACATTTCACATGTTCTTATGGAAACATTGAAAACAACTACTGTATGTGACATTAACTATATGACATTATATTTTTATGAGCTGCTGTGTTTTATGTAAAGTTGTGATTTAAGAGTTGTTTAAAGTGGCACAAGAACCAGTACCTCAACATTTTACAGAAGTGAATGTACGCAATTGAAATCTGTCACCAACGTCTGAAAACATTTTAACAGCGTCCTTGCAGCATTACAGCGTCAATGTACAAAACACACACACACACACACACACACACACATGTACTAGAATGATGCTGTGTGGGCCCAGGGCTGTCTGTGATTAGTTTGTGGTAATTTGATTAAACAGCTTCATTTACATTTTGACACAGGACCCCTCTACAGGCCCCCAAAATGAGGCAATAATGCAGGACCTGCCTTGGTTGATTACTTTAATCATGCAATTTCTCTGATGAATTTACAATTCATAATCAAATGACCTAAAAACAGTTGTCGCACAGTGAACCTGATGCTTTTGGATGACTCGGGGACAGTTTGCATTCGGCTCATGGGTTTAAAGCCTCGACATAAACAAGAAACATCAAATACCTTTAACAGCGTCACCTCGAGTCTGACTTCTTCTTTTACTACCAGGAAGTGCATTCAAATAAAAGCACACAAGACCTTCCTTTTCACCATTTTTCAGTTTATTGTTGGCATATTGGTGTTTCTGTTTGTAACGTGTGAGAAAGTAATATGTGTATACTGGATCCCACTGCGCTGTGTACAACACCTTTAGCATTTGGCCATATTTTACTCTGTTTCTTATAAATGGACCCTTAAAGTTTTGGTTACAATGACACAGAATTACCATGGATCTCAATCTAAATTATTACCTCCTTTGACTTTATAGACATGATCTTTATCGATATCCAAAAGTGGAAAGAAATGATGAAATAATGTGAAACAATGAGAACTTGAGTTTTACATCTGCTAAGGCTGTTCTGTCTCTCTTAAGGTCTCCCACTGGGAAAAACAAAAAGCCTTCTTCAGGGGCACTTGAACAACAGTCGAACCTCTGAATCAGAATGTGGAACCCAGCAGACGGATAGCACGCCTTCAGAACAAGTAGATAGATAGATTTATATATAGAGTTTTATATTCAGCTTGAAACTTTTTAAAAGAGTACAGTAAACACTTCTCACACATGATAGAAACTACTCGATGTCTCAGAATCAGAAAAGTGTAGGCCAAACACTGTCCAAGCCCACAATAAGGTGAACAAACCAAACCGAAGCAAAAAGAAAACAAAATGAAAGAAAAAAACAACTCAAAATTGAAAAAGAAAAAATATATAAATAAAAAAATATCCTGCCCACAATCTTTTCTTACAAAGTTTGAAGTAGATCGGAATAGAGACACCTGACCACACAAACAGAATAGAAAAATCTAAAACAGTGGTATTGCATTTTGAAATGCACAAAGAATCTCCTGTACAATTTGGCGTCTCTCTGTGAGTACAAACGCCTAAAGGGCTCAGTGGCGGTTTCTCTGGGTGGCTCTTGTTTCAATTTTGTCTTTCAATACACATATTTAGTCCTTGTCTGGTTTTATTTTCCTCAAAGATGTATACATCAGTGCTGTAAACAGGCACACAGACTGGAAAAAGGAGAGATGGGTGTCCAGTTTTATCTCTCTGTCATCAGTGTCCTTCCTCCTTCTCTGTTAGTCTCTCAGTCCTGCTGAGACAATGGGGTTCTTCTGTTAAGGCTATCCATCTACCTGCCTGCACCCATCCATCCCAACCCCCTTTCCCCATGTCATCCCTCTCTTAATCCCAAGAGTGGGGTACCTCCGAAGCCCGGCAGTGCTCCAAGAATTCCAGAAAGGAGTGAGCTCTCAGTTCCCTCAGGGGCTTATTCCTCGTTTCGTATGTATTCGAGCGTGTTTTCATTTTGATTTTTTTCTTGGGTGAGGAGGGATGAGGGCAGAGAGAGCAATATAGGTTGAAAACTTGATGCTTTTTTTAATAGCCTTGGTCGTCCAGGAGTGATTGTGCAAAGTCACGCAGTCTCCGGTATGTCCACACGAAAGGAGCTAGCAAACCCTTTTCCTCGCTGCAAGAAGCAGAGAAAAACAAAAGGCCTGGTTAGCTGTGTGTGTGTGTGTGTGTGTGTGTGTGTGTGTGTGTGTGTGTGTAGAGGGGGGGTCAAGTTTGTCTGAGGGGGATGACAAAAAACAAAAAGGAATGAAAAACAGCACTTAAATGGCCTCATTCACACAGAGTTAGAGGGTTCACACATGCACAACAAGAGGTAGGAAACCTCATATCCCTCAGCTCAGCTGTTTCAATTCACTCCTGTGAAATGGCTCATGGATAATATGATAATATGTGTGTGTGTGTGTGTGTGTGTGTGTGTGTGTGTGTGTGTGTGTGTTGGGGGGGGGGGGGGACTATGGGAACAGTGCTGGTGAACATTGCATGGCCAATTTATTTAGGACAACAACAAAAGAAGAAGGCTGAGCTTTAACGAGGAGCTAACCCTCCTCTGTCCCCCTCCTGCATGTTGCCTGAGTTTGATGACTATAATCACTGGACTCCCTCCCTCCCTCTCTGCTCCCCTCTCCGCCACACCCTGACCTGACCCCAGGCCAGTCCCAGGCTCAGGCCTGCCCCTCTTGGGACAAAGCGTCTCTGTGTATCACTGACTTGATCAGATTAGGGAGCTTCAGCCTCTTGGTATCATCATTCTATCCCTTCCTCCACTCCATTCCTCTCCCCCTTCCTCTCTCAGCCGTCTCTCTGACTGTTGTTCCCTGTTTGCCATTATCCACCTCCCCCTCCCACTGCCGCCTCCGCACTCATTAGCATAAGGGCCACAGTGATCCACTTTGCAAGAGGAATGAGTGGCGGTGTTCATTGTTCACTTGTTTATCGGCTGTTGTTTGATGTCTGCTTGCATGAGAAGTTTATGAGACTTCAGCGTCATAAAAGAGTGACATCACAGCCGGATGATCTGTCACATTATTAGATCAGACTCATTCAACTCTTTTTTGTGAAATCTGTATGGTTGTCAACACTGTTTATTTTTATTTAAGTTTGAATTTAAATCCAATCATCATATCATTTCACATGATTTGATCTGTTCTTGTCGCTGCTTTATGTCACTTCACTGTTTTAGGTTTTAATTCCCGACTCTTTTAGATTTACTCATCTTATATTGCTGAATTAGATTTGATAACTGCTGTAATAACCTCAAATCCATAATCAATATGTTCATACAACTTTAATTTAATCATCGTTTTTTATTGTATCACTTTGTGAAATTATTTCAAATCTTATGGAGCAGCTTCACCACAAATGTTTTCATTTTATTCTTTATCCTGCATGTGATACATCGTCGCTGTAATTCATGGTACCCACGCAGTTTGATCATAACCTTGGAGGGCCCTGCATTTCACTGAGCTGATCGTCCTGTGAGGACGCAGCCGACACACACTATGCTGGAACAGCCTTTTCCAAAGACTGAGAAATTCTAATGTGAACAATGGGTAGCTTGCTCAATATAACTTTGTGATCCAGGATAAAAAAAAAAGCATAGCAAATAAATAAAACATTAATTAAAAAGAAAAAATCCTGCTGTTCCTAACAGCATGCTGTGGTTTTAAATGATGGCACGGGGGAAGCAGCGGTGCTCTGACAGTTTGATAATTCCAGCTAGCTGTGTCGGATGATGAGAGAGGGGCCTCTTCAGGCACCGCTTGACAAAATTATAATTAAGCATTATCACCAAATTGCAGTGATTGAGGATGTATCTCTTTGTGGCCTTTGAATGGGAGTTTAGAAACAGTCATTTCTTGGGAAAATGCAGCTTTTTTCTCCTCAATTATCTAAAACATTTTTTTTTTTTTTTTAATGCTTCGCTGTGACGCCCACTGAATGAAAACAAGGTGTTAAGCTCGCTGCCGTTCTTCCTTTTATGCGACGGTCAGTGTCTCTTATATCACAGCAGCCATTTTTCTATAATGAGACGGAGCTTCCTTCATGCTAACATCTCCACCCACATCAAAACAACCATATAGATCACAATCGCTTATGTCATGTTTAATTTGAAAAGGCCTACAGGCCAATTACTGTAGTGCTGGAGGTCTGTATATTTGTGTGTGTCTGTGTGTGTGTGTGTGTGTGTGTGTGTGTGTGTGTGTGTGTGTGTGTGTGTAGGAATGAATTGAAACAGTAGGTGAGGGAAGATAAGTCAGAGATAATGGAGATGCTTGAGAAAGAGGGAAGAGTTAGTTAAACACTCTGACAGAACGGGGGTCAGACCTGAAATCAATTTCAGGCTTACTTCTGCCAAATCCAGAGAGAAAACTGAATTTGAAATCTTTTCTGTTTCACCTAATTCGATAACCAGATCAGAGAGTCGGCGTGCACTTAGGCCGGAGCAAAACACAATACTCACTTAAATAAGCTGGGTTATAAGGTGCTCTGGAGCTAGGCAGAAATGCTTCCAACTCTTTCCTCTCTAGGGAGCCCTGGTGGTGGCTGAGGTGATGGTTTTTGAGAAGGTGGTGGTGGTTTTGGTGGTGTAGGAGGTGTTGGTGACTGAGAGGCGTCTCTTTGCCAAAGGTGGAGAATGACTTATCGGCCGTTTGCTCTGTGCTTTCAAATACCTCTGTGTCCGGGACTGAGTCCATGCCGGGCACGTGGAGGTTGCTGCGGTAGTCCGGGCCCTGGCGCCCGTCAGAGGGCACAAAGCTCGGCATCCAGCAGCGATCAGAGTGGCCCAGGGCCTTACACTCCTCTGTGCAGTTAGAGAACAGATCGGCGCCTGTATGACAAACATAGAAACATGTATTTAAGTCTTTCACATTTATGAACAATCTACACAAACAGGAAACATGACACCTGCACACCTACACACACACACACACACACACACCTAACTTCATCTGATGCATTTCCACAAGACTTTCACAATATGTATTTATGCAATGTGCTGTTTGATTCTTCATGTCAGGGCTTACTGTTTCACCATCGTCGAGATCAAAGATGACCACACAATGGATAGAAAAATGCAGCTGCTGCTAACACACACACACACACACACACACACACACACACACACACACACACAATGGGACAGCAGGTCCTGTTTTGTAAAAAAATTAAAAATAAAATACAAAACACAAACAAATATAATATATAAATATACTTTTTACTTCACCTTTATTTAAGAGCTATAGTTACTATTTCAACAAGACATTTAGACTCATTCAAGATCTTCAATTTAACCAATGGGTGGTGAGATTCCACCTCCTGTACACTTTCTGGCATGTTTTGTAAGGTGCCAGCATCTTCAAACTGAACGTTAGAGCAAAACAGATTGCTGCAATCAAGAAAATGATCCATGACATAAGTTCATTTGCATTGCAATCAGGCAGATTTCTTTCAGGATTTTTAAGAAAGTGTCATTTTCTCTTGAAGAATGGACTACTTGACTGGTATAGATGGAGATTTATGGCCTTGGAACTGTTTAAAAACCTGGATTTCTTTCTTTTTTTCAACATCAAACATTTTCAAGACTCGGGTTTTAAAAAAGCACTCAATCTCGTGAAGAGTGTGAACTCTCTGCAGAGAGGGGCAGCAGAGTGTAAGGACTTGTCATTTCTTATTGTTCATCATCATTATGGGGAAGGAAAAGTAATTCTGTAAGTTTGTAAAGCTAATGAAGTCAACCACAAGAAATACAACCAAGGACATGCACACACAGTCAATTCAGAACTCAAATCACAGCTTTTCCTTTACAGCTTTAGAATCTATTATTGGACTGTCGGATATTCAGATATTTTAAAAAAAAAATCCCTAAAACAACCTTCAACAAGCAAGAAAAGTCAAAAACTTCAGAAAGAAGATGATAGACGGGGGATCCCTCTGCAGGGCCAAATCACAATAGTAAAATTACAATCAATACAATGAGTGATTGGGTGACAGCGCTGCTATATACAATTCTGCTTGGTCAAACAATATCATGTACTAATGACTAATACTAAATAATGCATGCTGCATATAATGCACACAGACATGCTGTTGTTCATTTCTGATAAATTTTGCATTTGAATCTGACTCTCTCTCTCTCTCTCACACACACACACACACACACACACACACACACACACTCTGTCAGGACCTCTGTGTCTTCTTTTTCATAAATGAAAGATGCCACCTCAGAAAATATTCATCTCTTCAAGTACTATTATTATGACAGATGTTAAGATGAAAACAGACCCGTGTTCTCCGGATCCTCACTCCTCTTCCTAATGTTTCCTGTTTGGAGCCACGATCACAGAGTTTGTGCACTGTTCCTTGAACCTCTGCTTATTGTCTCACATCACATTTGAACTAATCATGGATGTATGCACACACTACATGAACAAACATGTCTACATATCAGGCTGATATTGAAATTTTTCACGAAATGCAGAACTTAAAAAACTTGTAAATTACATTTCAACGATCCCCCAGTTTAATTGAATTAAAAGTGTTTGATATGTTTTAAATTGCTTAACTTCATTAAAGAAAAATAAAAAATTAATAAATCAGACGAACTCTACAGGAAGATCACGTAAATTAAATAAATAAGATTAGATAAGATAATAATTGAAGATAATAAATAAAATGATTCTAATGTGTGTGGGGAGATGGAGATGTTCCATCAAATTACTGCATGTCCCTGTTCTCAACGCTGATGAACTAAACAGACGAGAAATAATTCAAGAGAGTCAGTTAGTAAAAGTGATTTTGTCGGGTAAAGGATCAAGGAGCAAAATGTTTATAATTTGAAAATATAATAAATGAATATTAGATTCTGTCATGTTTTGTTCATTCAATTCATTTTGGGCATTTACATGCACCGACAGTGTGTGTGTGTATGTGTGTGTGTGTGTGTGTGTGTGTGTGTGTGTGTGTGTGTGTGTGTGCAGGGGTTGAGAGGTGGGTGCATTCGTTAAAACTATTGCCAGCAAACTGACCGTGCTCCCTTTAGCCCGGGCATTAGATTAACCCGACTACAAACTCAATAGTATTGGCTTACTCAGTCCCGGGCCTCAGTCTCAGTCTCCTTTTACAAAACCTATTGTTCCCCATGAAAGGCTGCTTGCAGGTACAGCTGAAAACCAGTTTGAGCATGTTGGCTTTCATGTGGAGTAATTATTTGTGAGGCGTTTTAATGGTTGCAATTCTCTGCGAGAACCTGGCCTTTTGTCAGAGAGCAGAGCCCAACACAGTTAGCTGGAACGAAGCTGTTAGTGCAGCTCTGTAGGCTGAATGAAAACCTGAAGCCAAATAGTGTTTTCATTGCCCCATATGTTTTTGTTTTTTTTGCTGTAGGGCCTACGTCCTGTGTATGCATGTATTTTGAAGCCTAAATCCGCTTGTTGTGTGTGTGTGTCTGAGTCGTGGTTTGGGGCTACAATCTGAACTGTCCAGCTAGGGCTATCTGCTGCTAATCCCTCTGAATACAGACTGATTAGGCTAAGACTGCTGCCGTCCCAGTAAGCAAAGTGTGTGTGTGTGTGTGTGCGTAGCAGTCAGCAATGGGGGAATTTGCTTTGTTACAAAGCGGATTAATTTGGCTTGCCATCACTAGCCGCTTGGAAAAGTGCCCAGTCTCCTAACGAGAGGGTTTTTTATTAAATATTAAGCAACATGCCATAAATACACCACCACATTATGTTTTAATACGGCCTCTCACGGCAGAGAAAACAACTTACTGTACAGCTTGATGGGGGAGCAACCAGAATGACGTACAGAATCAGTGCACCTGCAGCACTGCATTGTGGGCAGCAAAAACACAAAGTGGAAGGAGGACACCGAGCTCTGCTGCCATTACAAAATGGATGCTGTGTTAATTCACAAAATGGGAACTGGAAATGTGGCATTTAGACTCCATCAGAGAGATAAGACTGATACACACACACACACACACACACACACACACACACACACACAGGAAGAGAGGGAGACAGATGGAGAGGGAGAGTCATTTCAGCCGCAAAGCCAGATCAAGACATCTTGATATTTCTTGACATTTTGGCAAAATTTGATGTTCTCCTGACACATTAGACAGTCTCTATTGAATCAGGAGGATAAAAACATTTCGGCTATAAAACTGAACCCTTTGCCACACACACACACACACACACACACACACGCACACCCTGAGCCATGCTGATGATGTGAATAAAGGTTGTGGGTAATGCCTTTATCTCTCCGCTTTGTAGTTCACCAACAATTTTCTCTGAGAACACAGCCGGCTCTGTCCGGCTGCAGAGTATCTACCCTCCACTCCAACACACTATGAAAAGAATTGTGTCAACATGTCTCACACTAAGCCAAAAACAAGCAGAGGGTCCAAAGAGCAGACAGAGGGAGGGGAGGGTAATGCGATCTTGAGGAGCGCTGACCCTCGTTACTTCTGACGCCTCATCTCATCTTATCATTCTGCACGGCGCTCGCGCAGGGCAAACGTAAAGTCTCGATAATAACCTTCATTTGGTAATTGGTATGCAGAGGTCTGAAAAATGAATTACTGATCAGCGAGCTGTTACCACGGTGATAACGTGAACTGCAGGCCTAAGGAGGAATTCATCACGGCAGCAGGGAGAGATGGGAGTGGAAGGCAGGGGGGGGTAGAAAAGTGGATAAGCGCATCGACTCAATCTCTCCAAGTCCGTGACATTGGCTATATTGATAATATGTACTTTACACATGTAGCAGGACTGGAAATGGGGTCCCTGAGGGGACTCCCAGGGCTGCACAAGTGGTCCTAGAGGATCAAGCAGCAAATGAGGAACACTTAAATTTCATTCACAAGGAAATGTTTCATCACAGAATATACGGAACGACCTTTGACGTCAAGTTCGCGGCACTTAACAGAAGTAATATTTCCAGAGTCAAGAGGGAAGTTTGTCACTCTGAAGTCATCACAGATCAGCTAACGAACATAATAAATAAATTAAATTGAAATCAGCTAATTTTAGTTTAATCATCGGGAAATATTCATAACTGATTCATCATTTAGATCACTGATCAAGTTCAATGAGCTGCTTTCTTTTATTTAATGGAGTACTAGAGCTGCTTTCCTTGAGTGTTTTGATCACATGCTAGTTACTCCACAAATGATTGTTATTATTGTTTGACTGTTACTGCAGAGAAGTTTTTCGTTTGTTAAGGTTTTAATATAATTCATAATTTGATGCATTTAGTGTTTGGTTATTGATCACTGATAAAAAAAAATAATAATAATATATATACAGTGGTCCCTCGTTTATCGCGGGGGATACGTTCTAAAAATAACCCGCAATAAACAAAATCCGCGAAGTAAGTTTTACAATTATTATACATGTTTTAAGGCCGTAAAACCCCTAACCACACACTTTTATACACTTTTACACGCATTTTGTACAGTACTCCCTTAATCAGGACGCAGAACACATGTGCGGTTCTTCCTTAGCCAATTTAGGACACAGAACACAATGCGCGTTCATACTGTACAGTACACTGTAAAAAACAAGCATGCAAAATTACACTGATAAAAATCTGCGAAACAGCGAGTCTGCGAAAAGTGATCCGCGTTATAGCGAGGGATGATATATATATATATATATATATATTAAGATATAATATAATTAGTATAGATTGCAGTATATAGTTACTAGACAAGAATCTCTTCCAGCCAATCATAGCACAGTGCAGTAAATGTGTGGTGACTATCCTCTCATGTAAATGAATTCCTCACCTCCGTACAGCACATCGCCTATAGGTACAAACTTAATGAGGACGCATGTGAAGTTAAGGAAACAACGCATACATGGAAGACTACATGAAGATTCAAAGTGAAAATACATTTACTGAAGAGTGAAGAGTGGGAAAATATATGAAAACAGATGTTGCAGTGTGTGTGTGTGTGTGTGTGTGTGTGTGTGTGTGTGTGTGTGTGTGTGTGTGAGAGAGGCACAGACTGGTTGCTCTGTCTAATGACATTTTGAATCTGAGTTCTCGTTCATTCATTATAAACTGAGTCAGGTTCAGGCAGAATCAGCTAAAGCTTTTTGCTGTTATCACTGTGAGCCGTGGTACCTTGTGAGGAACTCTTTATTAATCTTTATTTTTGTGATTTCATAGATGAAACTATTATTACAAAACAACAACAACGTTTCAGCCCCAACATGTTTGCAGATAGTTTCCTCCAGCAGCAGAGCAAACCTGAGACCAGTACACTGTTATTGCAGGTTAACAAGCAAAATGGAATATTTTGACGTTTTCCTGAGGAGGTGCATTATGAATATTTTAAAACAATATGTTAAATAGTAGCAGTAGTCGTGGTGATAGTGCTACGTGTGATAAAAGAATTGCAACAACAGTTCTAATACTATTACCTGCTATAATAGATTTATGCACCAAACTAAAACATGCATTCAGTCACTGCTCTGACTCTGCACACGCTCCACACTGCAGTGTATAATGGCACATAATCTGCACTATTTGTTCATCTGAAACTGCTTTTGACCTTTACTGCAACATCCCCCCGTCTCTCCACCACTCTCTGCTAAAATGCACTGAAAAATAAGGTGTTTGTTCCACGTGTTTACTCCCAAACTGATCAGCTAAATTTATCAAAATGATATGGTAAGACGCATATATATTTTTAGGGGTCATTGCACCCTGTTACGGGTTTTTTCAGGACTTCTTTTGACTCTTTAAGTGCATCCTCGAGGAAAAATGGAGCAGGTTTGATGGGGGAACAACTGGGTACACAGCCTGAAGCAGCAGAAAATGTTGGCACGACAACACAGCCAGCAGGAGAAACGAAGACCCCTGTCAAAGCCGAGAGAAGAGGCTAATGCACCATTGTGATGTCTGACATGGACACATGTTTATTTAACATTAGCATTTATTAAGCACTGACGTGTTTCGAGTGTGCTCGCTGCTGACAAATTCAATTAGCACACAGAGCATAAAGCCTGTGTTCTTTTTTCAGCATTGTGGGAGCAGAATTGTGGGACACTAAGCCACGCTATCAATTATCCTAATCAAACAAAGACCTAATGCACAGCAAATAATCTGTTTAAAGGCATTAAGCTGGTTGATAACTCTGCAACAAAGTAACTGGATCCAATTTGCCACACCAAGGGTACCCAAAGTCATCAGTGAAGTTTTGCTGGGCCTGCCACTGCATCACAACTGGACACACAACACAGCATGTATGAGAGCAGGGCTGTGTGAACAGGCAGGGTCGGTGATGAAATGTCAACACACTGGAATTGGACATAAAGCACCTCGCTGGCTTTGTCCTGATTAGAAATTTAAAAAAAAGGAATAAAACGACTTCACAGAGGTGAAAAAGAGAAACTGATGCTGCAGGAGGATTTTTTTTTTAATCGACTGAAATGTGTCGACTATCAAAAACTGTCAAACATGGAAAGTTGGAATCAAAAGTCTGGACAGATTCAGAATCAAGTTTCAGGCCTCGATTTCCAACTAGGAAAATTAGAAAAATTTGGAAAATTTGGAAAATTAGGAAAATTAGGCGCAACTGTCCTGCACGAAAGCCCACTGTGAGGCAATTAGTATGTGATCATTTGATTAATATCACCTGAGATAGGAAATGATTTACAGCAGCAGCATTATTAGCTAATAAGAAGCCCTGTGTCAAGATCTAATTTTAAAGCCTCAAAACTGTGTGAGTGTTATAATGGGTTCGTCTGTTCATATTCATGCTTCTATATTGTGTAATAGTAAAGTCCTAGTTCAGCATTTTTCAAATTGTTTATTAGTATCATAATTGTTAAAATTATTATAATTATTATTTTTGAATGGTTATTCCTCAAAGCAAGACATCAAACCAAAGAAAAAAAATCCATTTATATTGTATTGATACTAGCATAAATTCCAAATCCTAACGGCCCTGCTTGCATAAAAAAAGAGGGACTATTCATAACAGAATATGAACTCTGGCTGGCAGCATTCACATGAAATGCTAATACGCTCGAAATAGGACAACTCCATCCACATAAAGCAGCTGGCTGGCTCAGTCCCGATTAGGAGTGAAAATGTTCCACTGTGGTGAAAAAGAAAAACCTGGAGCAGTTGTGAAGGTCTAACTCTGAGCTTATTAGAGCTAAAACGGGCTGGAGGGGAGAATGCGGGGGGGATGTCTCTGTGTCTTTCTGTTTACTGAGGCCTGTGTAACCATCTATGCCTACTGGAGTGACAGTGGAAGTGGCAGGCAAGCTCCATTTGGCACGGCGAGAGGGCCCTGCTGCGGCTGACCAGACATGATGACAGGCTCGGTCCACAGAGGGACCGCACCAAAGAAAGCTCGCCACTGAATGAAGACATAAAACCGGCATTCATAACTCAGTGGGGCCCTATTGTGTGAGCTCAGATGGGTTCCTTTAGGAAAGGAGGATTAAAAAGGGGGTAAAAGAATGTATGGAAGAATGTTGTCAGGGAGGAGAAGAGAAAGAAGCAGTCTGAGAGTTAATTAATTTAATGAACGAATGAATTGCCTGTTTTGTCTGCTTACGGCCGCAACCTATTTGGTCCGCTTCCCAGCACTCCGGTGCGAGT
The DNA here is from genome assembly GCF_000972845.2 of Larimichthys crocea. Classification (NCBI taxonomy): domain Eukaryota; kingdom Metazoa; phylum Chordata; class Actinopteri; family Sciaenidae; genus Larimichthys; species Larimichthys crocea. The sequence continues at coordinate 31,055,453 of NC_040011.1, read as the reverse complement.
GAGGCCTCATTAAAAAGCCCATCACGTCTCACGGACTGGTCTCCAGCACCAAGTGACCGAGCTCACAGGGAGCGGGCTCACATATTTACAAACAACAGCGGTGGGCTTGGCTCTCTGCTCACCGACATTAAATCCCCACGTGTCCGAAAAGACAGAAAGAGATGTGTTCCCATCAAGGACGAGCACTCGGAGGCAGCTCAGAGGGAGAGGATCTGATTGTATTACCAGTCATCGCAAGCTTTTTATCTGCTTCTCTTTTTTTTCTTCCTTTTTTTTAGGGATAACAGGAAATCACAAGCCACGTGTCACTAGAGAGGAATCAGAATGTCTCAAAGTACAACACCATCAGCATAAAAGCTGATTGCCGGACACACTGAAATGCCTCAGGCGATGCTGACTCTAGCTGTGTGCGGAGTTAGTCCTTATTAAAATGAGCTTTCATTTCCCAGCCTACACAATGTGCCCTAGGGAAGAACAGTTTTGGTTTCTCCCTGTACCCACAGTACATCATAACCACGTGCTAATCATTAATACCTGCTCCAGTCCCACACAAGCCACAGAGACATGGATTTGCCACACCAAATCAACTCGGAGTGAAAAGGAGGCAGGTCACACACACATTAACTTCTTACCAGAGGAGTGGCCTCGGTTGGTGGCGTCGTGGTCGCTGTCTCCTTGCTCACTGTCTCCGTGACCGCTGTCTTTGGAGCTGACCAGGTCAGCCTCCTGGAACGCCGAACTGGAACCAAAGATGACAATAAATCAAAACTTCATTTAGCATTTTGATGCCACTCACAGCTATGATAGTTCTCAGTGGATGAAGCAGAAACAGATAACAGATAAGAGCTCAGTGACAGAGCGAGCAGCAGAAATCTCGCTCCATATTTACCTGTTGACACGTCTCGGCCTGTCAACCAGGTAGCTGAGTTCAGCTCGCTGGTGTTTGGTCTGAAAGAGAAGGGACAGTTTTCAGTTCTCAGCTTTCATTGCTCGATGAGCAGAACAAATAAAAAACAGCATCGAGCCAGAAAGAAGGATGCAGCCCACACAGTTCCATGTTGATGTTAGCTACCCTGTGTTCCACCGTTACACATGTCACTCAGAAATGGTGAGGAGTGTGTGTTTGAGAAGGTGTGCTTTTCCCACGGGGAGAGGGAGGCGCGGCTTTACAGATATGTTGCCAAGGAGCAAGATGAAGTAATGCACCTATTCAGGCTGGCACAGCCGAGACATGCATCTTTGTTCCTGTGCAACTCAGCAACTTTGTGACCAGTATGCTTAATGTGAACGCTCCTCTCCCCGGGGACTGGGTCACACACACACACACAAACACACACACACACACACACACACACACACTGATGCACCCACAGCAGCCAGCAGCCTCTGAGCCACTATGTATGTATGTTGTACACTTCTCTGATTCTGAATATTTTCATTAACATGCAATCATTTCCTCCCTGAGGACTGCTAAAGACAACATGTCAGCAGCTGGTCGTCTAATCATTGTGTTTGCTTTAATGCCTTTCCTGAAATGAATCGGATGCTGTTTGTGGTACACAGTGTGTGTTAGCACTCTATAACAGCATTGGTAGACATGGCATGCCCCTGAACTGAGGTAGAAACATAAAGAAATGGAAATGGCTCCGGAATGACACGTTTGGAATCTGTTGTGTTTAAATTGTATCAAACAGGCAGGCTTCATGTGTAGAAGGGGAGGTGCTGTCTATGAATCAGGTTTTAGACATGCTGAGGGTCTCTGATTTAAGGGGAGGGGGTTAAGCTGTAGGTATGAGAGGGACTCTTACCTCATTTGATAAAATGCTGCCATTTGATATGATGTCAGGCTGCTGGTCTGTGTACCCTGTCACTATGGCCCCGCACGGGTTGTGATCGGTGTCTGTGCTCCTAGACGGACTACACGGCTTTAGGAACATGAGGTCGGTTTTGGCAGACTCTGGAGTCAGACATACCTGGTAGCAATAGTTCTGGTTTTGGTGGTGGGAGCCGAAGCTCCCTGACTCCTCCACGGGGACTTGAGCCGAACCGGCTCCACTGACGTTACCAGCGCTTTGCACCAGCATGATATCCGACTTGCTGAGCTTTTTCTTGCGAGCCCGGCCCTGCCTTGAGCAGCATGAGCTGCAGCCCAGGCAGCAGTCGCTGGTCAGGCAGGTGTAAATGTTGAGCTTTTTGTCCTTTTGGCAGCGCACAGCCAGCACGATCATGACCAGGAGGAAGATGAAGGAGACAGAGCCCAGGGCGATGATGAGAATGAGAGTGAGGTCCAGGGTGCCGTCTTTAGCCTTAGTGGTGCTTCCCCTGTCCCCGGCGCCGCGGCCTTCAGCCACACTGTCCACCAACATCACCAGAACACTGGCACTGGAAGACAGCGGCGGCTGGCCGTGGTCTCTCACCTCAATCAGCAGGTCGTACAGCTGGTGGGGGTCTCGCTTGGCCGACACCCGCCTCGCTGTCCGGAGTTCACCCGTCCTCCAGTCCATCCTGAACATGCCATTCTCATTCCCCCTCTGGATGCTGTAGGACAGCCGAGCATTCTCACCATCATCCGCGTCCATGGCCACGATGCGGGTCACCAGGTAGCCTGGCTCAGCTGAACGGGGCAGGGGCTCCTTGGCTGTGCCATTCTTCCCCAGGGGGGCCAGCACCAAAGGGGGGTTGTCATTCTGGTCCACAATGATGACTTTGACTGTGGCGTTGGAGGAGAGTTCTGGGGTGCCTGCATCTTTGGCCTCGACCATGAATGTAAAATCCTTCAGCTGCTCATAATCAAAGGACCTGAGTGCGTACAGATAGCCTGTCTCCTCGTTGATGGACACGTAGGTTTTGACTGACATGCCCTGGATGTCACACTCTAATATGGAGTAGCTGATGAGCGCGTTCTGACCGATGTCCGGGTCCAGAGCCGTCACAGCGTGTATGTACGCCCCTGGAACGTTGTTCTCTGTCACATACACATCATATATGGGCTGGGTGAATGTGGGCGCGTTGTCGTTCTCATCTGACACCTGTACTCGAATGGACTTACTGGTGGCGAGTGAGGGCGTCCCTTTATCCCGCGCGACCACAGTCACGGAGTAGGAGTCAGCCGCCTCCCGGTTCAACGGCCCGTCGGTCACTATGGTAAAATAATTCCTGAAAGAGGATTTTAGTTTGAACGGGACATCGCCGAGGATCTCCACGTGGATCTGTCCGTTTTCCTCTGCGTCCCTGTCAGTCACACTCAGAAGCGCGATGACTGTACCGGGAGCCGCTTTTTCGCTCACCGACTCGGTGACGGTGCTGAAGGTGATCTCCGGTGCATTGTCGTTCACGTCGGTGACTTTAACCAGCACTTTGCAGTGCGCGGGCACTGCGTTTGGCCCCAGATCCTTGGCTTGGACGAAGATCTGATACAGACTGCTCTCCTCGAAGTCCACCTCTCCGCGCACCTCGATGCGTCCGGTGCGCGGGTCTATACTGAACAGGTCCTTTACTCGGCTGGAGATGTGGTTACTAAAGGAATAAACTATCTCTCCGTTCAGTCCCTCGTCCAGGTCGGTGGCGTTCAGCTGTATGACAAGCGTGCCCACCGGTGCGTTCTCAGAGAGGCTCACCGTGTAGACTGGCTGATCAAACACCGGCACGTTATCATTAGAGTCCAGCACTTTCACCACCAGCAGCGCGGTGCCAGTCCGGGGAGGCTGTCCGCCGTCCACCGCTGTCAGCACGTACCTGTGCGCCGCCTGCTGCTCCCGGTCCAGCGGCTTCTCCAAGACCAGTTCCGCGAACTTGTTCCCGTCCGTTTGAGTCTGCACGTCCAGATAAAAGTAGTTGTTGTTGGTGATATCATACGTGCGTAAAGCGTTAGAGCCCACGTCCGGGTCGAACGCGCTCTCCAGAGGGAAACGGGTGCCCGGAGTTGCGCTTTCTGAGATCTCCACGGTGATGTCTGTCTCCGGGAAGCTGGGCGGGTTGTCGTTAATGTCCACCACCTCAATTTCGACCCGAAACAGCTCGAGCGGGTTCTCCAAGAACACCTCCATGTTGAGCTGGCAGCTGGCGCTCTGCTTGCAGATCTGCTCCCGATCGATTTTTTCGTTAACGAACAGGACGCCGTTCTCCAGGTTCACCTCCAGATACGGTGATCGAGAACTGGGCACCACCTGGAAGCGGCGCGAGGCGAGTTTGGTAAGGTCCAGTCCCAGGTCCTCGGCGATATTCCCCACCAAGGTGCCATGGTCCGCCTCCTCCGGCACAGAGTAGCGTATCTGAGAGAGCACTCCATCCGTGATGCACAGGACAATCAAAAGCACAATCATCGCCGGGGAAAAAATTGCACTTGAGTAAAAAAGATTATAAACCGTATTATCCTCTGTTAATTAGCAAAATGTCAATTCCCATCACCCATTTCAGTCGAGAGGTAAAAGTCTCCAAAATGCGTAAAAGTCTCCAAAAATGTGTTAGACGTCCAGAAAAATCAGCCCGGTTAAAATATGGTCATTTTGGATTTTTGAAAACAGTTTTAGTGACTGCACGAGATTTCTTTCTCTTCCAGCTCCGCTGTCTTGTTTTTCAGACGCGTCCCGGAGAGGCTACAGCGCACATTCCACTGAAGCGCAGTGCTGCTGGAGTGGTGAAGGCAGTCTGGAGAAGAGTTGGGAAAAAAGAAATCATAATCCATACAAGAAAAAACAAGAGACACATTCTCTGTTCTGTGATGCTCCCTAATCAGGAAAAATGTCAGACTTGTCCTCTTTGTGTTTTCGGGCTCTGCGTCTCCTCTTGGCACCCCGCTCCCTCACTGCGGTCACCTCCACTCCACTCTCTACTGACGCTGTTCACTCAGCTATTTGCTTTTTTCCCGCATCGCGCCTCCCCCTCTCAGCCCCCGCGGCTGTAAATCACACAGGGAGCTCTCTCCTGATTGGATAGCGGGGTTGCCCATCAACGTCCACTCGGCCACTGTCTCTCTCACCGCTTCTGTATGTCTCTCCACCTCCCCTAAAGTCGGACTGGCTTCTCTTGTAGTAGATCTGACGCAAAAGAAAAGAGGGACAGGGAGCGACCAGACTGGACCATTCTGACTTTAACTCCTCAGCTGCCAAACCGTGGCCACACTATCCACCTGTCCATGATGTAAAGTGCATTTACATCATCAATGAACTAATATGTGATAAGACTGGGTGGGGGACTTGTTGACGTGGTGGCAGGGTCTGTGTGAGCCCCGGGCCTGACTGGGCGAACCGGGTAATGCATGCAAATGTTGTGATATGTATGCGGAGAATCATTCGCCATTCATGTGCTGCTCTTAAGGCCATGCGCTATAATTACACCCGGTACTAGTAACGTTATTAACTCTCCTCCAGCCACACAGCAGCGTGACAAGAGAGGCAGGGAGAGAGGCTGATCTGCGGACCTCATACGACCCCTAGCGGTGTAAATGTGAACCAGAAACAGAGTCATTAAAATGATGTTTGTGGTTATAATACAGGGACAGTTCATGTGTAGAGCAGTGAATGGATAGAGTGTCAAGGAGCCAGGGTAAAGCTGGTTGGACAATCAGTATCTATCTTGTGTGAGAGCAGCAAACATCCGGAATATTCAGGAAATAAAGAACGACAGCATGTTCACTGAAAACAAACTCTCAGTGTCAGTCTGCTAATGTCTTATTCCTCTGTGTTTTATTTTAGTGAATTAGAGTTTCAGTGTTATGTTCAACCAAACTAATCTGCTCTCACACCGATGTGTTATGATATCTGACGTGCGGTTTGTCAGTTTTATACAAAGTGTTTTCTTTGTCATCATACCTGCTCTCGCTTCAAGTACAACGTTTACAGCTGTGTGATTTTGAAAGCAAACACGGCAACAAGAGGGAAACAAGATTTCTTGCTTTCTTGCTTATATTCCAAATTCATCCAGAGTGAATACAAAACACCAACATTCAAACAAATTTAAGGTGGATATGAAACAAATATTTTATACTAATATTTTTAGTTGTTTCTCCAAATCATATGTGTTCATCTGTTTTTGCCGACAGAGTCTAAGATTTTCAAAATCAGCAGCTGATGACACAGTGATGCAGTGCAAATCTAAATTCTCACTGTCTTCACATCATTTGATCATGTCACTGTGTTTATAAAAATACTGCAGTTTTATCAAAGAAAATGGAACAAATGCTGTTGCTATGCTGTTATTCAAATCTTATATAACCAGCTTACCCTCAAAGACTGTCCTGATGTCCTCTGCTTTCATCTTTGATAACATGTATCACTGTGGCCTCCTCAGTAACAGCTGATCTGTGACCTGCAGAACCCACAAAATAACACAAGATGAGATGAAAACAATATAGTTACACTTTAAACCTCTATAAACACAACATGAAACACACATGTCACACATGGAATCAAAGAGTTGTTGGTGTGTGTCTGTGAAGTGATCCCTTCAGAACACAACTACACAGTGAGACACAATACACACACCTCGTTCTCATGATATGATTCTTCAACAGTCTGTGGGAGGAAATGATTTGAAAATCTTTTAATGTCACTGTTTTTTGTACCAAATCTCTTTTTCCTCCATCCTGGTGGTCACATGCAGGTTTGTGTTGGAACAGAACACCAACAAACCTGTGAGGATGAAGATACACGCTAATGACTAGTGAAACATTGTAGTCATGTTAGAAAGAGATCTGCTCAGGTAACTGGTTTAGTTTCAAATATCATGTACCCTGTAAATAACACATAACAAAAGAAATATTATTTATCTTTCAATCATCATCACTCAATATTAAACTAATCCTACAAGATTCAAATATCTTCAAACAAGAAAAAAAAAACTATGCATGTTGCACTTTTTCAGCATCTATACCTAAAATGAATTCATAAATTTGATTTGATAAATCTGTTCTCTAATGCTATGCTATGTTTTTGTGTATGGTTATTATGGATTTTAACATTTTCTGACCTTAATTTCCTTTTGTCTCTTTCTGTTTAAAGTTTAAAGCCGATGAAGTTTTCATTCACCAATTCATCCAAACTTTGTGGTGATGGAAAATGTCTGCAGCATCTATGTTGAACTGTTGTGATGCTCGTTCATAAACGTGATGATGGCCAGCAGACCATGACGTCACACCTGCAATCTGAACGTTTCTTCTTTACTTTTCTTTAACTATTTCTGTCAACTGAGCTCGGCCGGAGCAGAGCTGTATCTGTGAGATCAGAAGGTGTGTGAGTTTCTGCAGCTCAAGTCAGATCAAGTACTCCCCCTAGTGAATGGCTGCACCACTGCACCGTACACAGTGCTGTACCCGGTACAGTGGGATCTCCGCTCTCCACCCCGAATCTGCTATCCTGGAGTCCCGAATACCCACAGATTCACATCCATGAGCTGCAGCTGCAGTGAGTAAAGCACACACACATACACACACACACACACACACACACACACACACACACACACACAGCGACATCAGTCTGATTCATGCTGTCTGCAGACTGTCAGAGTCTCAGAGACACAACAGGCCACTGGGCTCTGAGAAGAGATTTTCTAAATCAAGTCCCATCAAGTGAGTGGTGCAGTCAGACATGCATCACTGTCTGCTCAGATAGCCAAACTGAGCCTGGAGAGGGGTGGGGGTGGGGGTGGGGCCTATCAAGGCTTTCTGCATGTGCAAATGCACATGGTAATCCAGGGTGAGCACTGATACGGAAACCATATTCACAGTCATGAACAATAACTCATTTAACAACACAGATAAGATTAGAGTTCTTTCATCAGCGCCTCGTGCACATCACTTCACCACTCTCACACAGCCCTCTTATCCTGATTTACATGGTCATAACATTTTATTCTTGAGTCATCTTAAGGACTAAAAATAGACAGTGAACCGACCAGTAATTGCTGTCTTTTGGTGGGTAAAAATAATGGCCGTCTCACACATCAAGAGTTTCCCACACAATCTAACGCGCAAATAGAAGAAAAAAAAAATCTAAGCATCTAAAAACGGTGCCCTAAAGCAATCCCACCCATAAGATAATTAGAGCAGGAGGAACAGCATGTAATCATCAAATGTTCTAAAGCTACAGGGACCACAGAGCATCATCTAATCTGAAACCAAGCACTGTCTCCTCCTGTTCACTTTAACAAGCACACTATCAATTACAACACAAGTGAAGTCACTCCTGCAGTGTCACATCTAGGTAAATTTAGATGTTAGAGAAGACAAACAGCATTTGGCCACACGACGGTCTGACAGCAGTACATCTGCATTTCTGTGGCAAATATACAAACTGGAAACTTGTTTCATTCCTCTGTGTCCGACACACTGCAGACTCTGAGCTGACATTTAAGGAGCTCAGTGTATCAAAGACTGTTCTGAATATGAGCTGAGTCTGTAGAGACACAAAAGTGACGGCATCTGTGAGTCAGAGTTATGGACGAGTCACGACTCGGACTGAAATCAGACTTGAGTCATGAAACTGATGACTTTAATCAAACCAAATCCAATCAAATCAGATTTTATTTGTAAAGCCCAAAGTCACAAAGTACATTTGCCTCAGAGGGCTTTACAATCTGTACAGGGAGTGACACCCTCTGTCCTTAGACCCTCGGTTCCAGTGAGGAAAAACTTGCCCACAAAAAACCTTTAACAGGGAAAAAAGGTGGAAGAAACCTCAGGAAGAGCCACAGAGGAGGAATCCCTCTCCCAGGACGGACAGACGTGCAATAGATGTCACGTGTACAGAACAAATCAACACAAACATATTGTACAATTACAATGACTGATAAAATGACAATGAATTACAATGAATGATAAAATGACAATGAATTACAATGACTGATAAAATGATTACAGTAGCAGTGAAACCTGTGATAGAGATAGAGAGACACAGATGCACAGCAGCAGCAAATCATAAACTAACTATAAACTGTAATGGAGATATGGTAGCAATAATAACAGTAATAATATGTGTAGTGGACGTCGTGCAGGATCACAGCAGCAGCCACGATCCACGAGAACCTGCTGTACGACAGAGCACAGAAACTCCAGGGAAGAAGTTTAGTTAGTAACATGCATTAATGAGACATGTATGTTTACAGATGGTGAGAGACAGCCAAGAGGGGAGGGAGGGGGAGTCCCCCGGCAGTCTAATCCTATGGCAGCATAACTAAGGGACGACCTGAGCCAGCCCTAACTATAGGCTTTATCAAAAAGAAAAGTCTTAAGTCTACTCTTAAAAGTGTTGACCGTGTCTGCCTCCCAAACCCAGAATGGTAGTTTGTTCCACAGAAGAGGAGCCTGATAGCTGAAAGCTCTGGCTCCCAATCTACTTCTGGAGACTATAGGAACCACAAGGAACCCAGCATCCTGAGAGCGCAGTGTTCTAGAGGGGTAGTAAGGTATTATGAGCTCTTTTAGATACGATGGTGCCTGACCATGAAGAGCTTTGTAAGTAAGGAGAAGAATTTTAAATTCTATTCTAGATTTAATAGGTAGCCAGTGTAAGGAAGCCAAAATGGGAGAGATGTGATCTCTGATCTTGGTTCCTGTCAGAACACGTGCAGCAGCATTCTGAATTAACTGCAAAGTCCTAAGAGACTTATTGGAGCAGCCTGATAACAAAGAGTTACAATAGTCCAGCCTAGAGGTAACAAATGCGTGGACTAGTTTTTCTGCATCCATTTGAGACACAATGCGTCTGATTTTGGCGATATTACGTAAGTGGAAGAATGCAGTCCTTGAAATTTGTTTTATGTGGACGTTAAAGGACAAATCCTGATCAAAAACAATTCCAGGATTCTTTACAGTGGAGCTGGAAGCCAGGGTGAGCCCATCTAAAGTAACTAAGTCTCTAGAAAGAGTTTCTGAGGTGTTTGGGTCCAATTACAAGAACTTCAGTTTTGTCTGAATTTAACATCAGAAAATTGTAGGTCATCCAACTTTTTATATCCTGCATGCTTGGAGTTTAGTTAACTGATTGGTTTCATCAGGCTTGATCGATAAATATAATTGGGTGTCGTCAGCATAACAATGAAAATTGATAGAGTGATTCCTAATAATGTTCCCTAGAGGAAGCATATATAAACTAAATAGAAGTGGTCCAAGTACAGAACCTTGTGGGACTCCATGACAAACTTTGGTATGCATGGAGGGTTCATCATTGACGTGAACAAACTGAGATCGATCTAAAAAATACGATTTAAACCAGCTTAGGGCGGTTCCTTTGATGCCAATTTGATGTTCCAGTCTCTGTAAAAGAATTTGATGGTCAATGGTGTCAAATGCAGCACTAAGATCTAACAGGACAAGTACAGAGATGAGTCCTTTGTCTGATGCCATTAGGAGGTCATTTGTAACTTTGACTAATGCGGTCTCTGTGCTATGATGCACTCTAAATCCTGACTGAAAATCCTCAAATAGACTTTTGTTATGGAGAAAGTCACACAGCTGATTGGCTACAGCTTTCTCAAGTATCTTGGAGAGAAAGGGAAGGTTCTGAATTAAATTAAATGAATTTAAATGAATTAAAAGTTACTTTAAGACTAATTATTTATACTCTTGTGCTTTTCATTGACTTAATTTTCAACCTAAACTTTAATTTACCATGTTTGTGTTAAACTGAATAATAAGGGGCAACAATTTGGTTTAGCATTGACTGAGAGCACTGCAGCCTGCAGCCACAAAACAGGCTGTAATGTGAACCCAGTTGTGCACCATCAGAATACAGTACATCTATTAAAAGTGTTAATTTTTTTACCATTTACTGGTGTCTGACAACACCACCCTACAGAGAACTGAAACATTTTCTGTACCTTTCACTTCATGTGTGTCTAACTAAAAGAGAAGACGTCTTCTGAGGAGACTTGTCATCAACTAACTAGAAGATTAGTGGTTTGATCCCCGGCTCCTCCAGTCTGTATGTCACAGTGTCCTTGTATGAATGTGTGTGAATGGGTGAATGTGATGTGTAGTGTAAAAGCACCGTGAGTGTTCAGAAGACTGGAAAGGTGGTATATGTAGTATATACAGGGAGATGGAACCGCCTGCTAGCATTGCTGCTGGTCGCACCTCCTCTGGTGCCCATGGGTCAGCTGCAGGGTCATCAGCCAGAAACCACTGATCACCAACGTTTTGCTCTATTAATCCTGGAACGTCTCCTGGTGGCGGAGCAGTGACAGGGACGTCTCCCTGTCACCCCGTGCAGCTGATAGGTGTTCCCCCCTGCAGCTGTTGTTGGGGTTAGTTGTTCTTTCCCCAGTACTTGTCCGTCCTCCACAGCCAGAGCCAAAACCTTCCCTTCTCAGCCTCCTCTGCCAGCGCTTCCTCAGTAGGTGTGTTGTTGACAGCCCCACGTAGCCTTGGCATCTGACTTCCACTGGATAGCAGGTAGTCTTCCAGCCAGCCATCCGGCACTTAGCCACCAGCGAGTATTTGGCCTAGGCAGTCTCTATCCCCTCTTCTGCTGGTATTGTGAGCTCAATGAGTAGCATGGAATTTGCCTTGGTGGACCACCAATGTCACGGCGGAGAGATGTAGTAGTGATCTTGAACAGGAACTGGAGCTGCCTGTTGAAGGTCTACTCTCATGTTCCACTCCTGGTCGAGGGAGAACAGCCTAGATGTTTCTTTTGGCCTTATGTTTCTTCTCTCCCCACCTTCCTTGACGAAGCTGTGGTTCTCTGCTGGTGGTACCTGTTGCTGCTCTGTCGACGGCGCTCCAGCACCTCTGGCAGCTTCCTCGGGACCTGGTCATTGCGCCATCTATAGTGTTCCCGGGAGAGCGCGATATTACAGCCCGACAAGATGTGCTGGAGGTTTGCGTTAGGTGTGTTGCAGAGTGTGCAGCATTCCTCACTCCCGAACCACTGGTGACGGGTCCTGAGGACATGGAAGTGTGTCATATGTTGAATAAATGAGGAAGTTGAGCCTTGCCTGCTGGACCTTCCAAAGGCCTGTCCAACTGATGTTGGACTTGGACCAGAACCATTGCGCTTCTTCCCACTCTAGGCCTGCTTTTCCTGCTTAGACTCTGACGACGATCTCCTAATGTTGCAGATGACTGCAGGAGTTGGCTTTGTTCGATCTTTGCCAGGCCTTCTGAGAGCTATTTCATTACGGTTCTCCCCACCCATCTGTTTGTCCAACATCCTGTCCTGTCCAGGCTATGGCCATCATCTGGACAGCACCCTTGACAACAACCAACAGCGGCATTTTCAGCCTAGATATAACCCCCCATTGCATGCATTCCCACTCTCCCTCTATCCCTTTATCCCCTCTACCCTCATACCTTCATCCCCTCTGCCCTCATACCTCCACCTAACATATGTTTAATGTACGTTTGCATGCTGCTACGAATTACCCTCGGGATCCGCAAAGCATCTATCTATCAATCTATCTTCTTCCCTCCTATAGCCCCCTCCACAACTCCGACGGCTACCACAACGACAGGTGGTCCTACAGTAACTGAACGGCCACACGACTTCGCTCTCCCGCACCTCTACATTTATGAAACGTATCCAGTATCCTCCACCTAACAGCACATCACCCGTGCCAATCATCATAGTAGCCATCCTTTTTGAGGGTGATGCTCTCCATCTGAAATTCTCTTTTGGGGCTCTAGATCTACGGAGAGACGGTTCCCCCACTCAGAGTTGATGAGTTTATCCCAAAAACAGGTGTTAAAGCCTGAACTAGTAGGCCTCGTTAAGTACAGAATGGCTGACCTTTGACCCTTTCGAAGGGGCAACAGGTCTGAAACTCGGCATGGTGATTGTGACCCGTGTCCCGATAAGCATACTCAAATTGCAGCCCCCTGCCTCAAAGCTTTGATGAGTTATCAGAGATAGTGCCCGAAAAAAAAGTGTGTCCCATTCTGGGACCTAATCAGGGCCGGTCTTAGCTATGGGCAATGTCTCGCCCAGCGACCTTTGACCCCAGGGACCCCTAAACAATGAACCGGTGAGAAAAAAACCCACAAGTCCATTTTTTTTGCCCTGCCTCAATTCCTGAGCATCGGGGTCCTGTCAGACTCATGCAGTCTTACACCTTCTGACCTGGGTGGAGGTTTTGGAGGACATTTTTTTCTAAAAGTCGCACAGGTCTGAAATTTTAGGATGTTGTTCGGGGGCCCGAGATGAGAGAGAGACGTCAGTTCAGTCCCCGTCGGCCCAGTACTTTTCGATGGCCGAGGCCGAGAAAGGGCACCGTTAAACAAATCTGCGTCCTCGCTGTTCACCAAACTGCATAAATTCACCAAACTGCATAAAACTCACTGTGCTATCCTAAATGGAGATCTAGGTCAGGCTCCCAAAGTCCCAACTCTGTAGGCCTTCTAGAAAGCTAACTAGCTCTACGGTGATGGGATCATGACGGGACAAAAAATCCTAGCAGAAGGCTCCACGGCGTACCGCACAACATAGTCGAATTTCAGCCTCCTGCCTCAAAGCGTTGATGAGTTATTACCAAAAAGGTGTTAAACCACAACTACTAGGCCTCATCAGGTCCAGAACGGCTGACCTCTGACCTTTCCAAAGGGCGCACGTGCACACCTCCGGCCCGCAGCGCCTCACACCTCCGACCTTCCATACCACCATACCTTCAGCCCTCAATACCTCGGCCCTCCATACCTCCATACCGTCGACCCTTCATCCTTCCATATCTTCGATCCTTCATCCCTTCTTCTCTCATCATCCCTGTGCACCCTTTCCATCACTTGAAATAAATCCATCTAAAATTGAATCTATTGGCGTGGTCCTTGTTAGTGAACTGTTTTTTTTATACCAGGCTGTAAACATGTTTATTTCTGCAGAGGAACTGCAGTTTTTTTGCACTTCCACATTAGATTCACTTTACAGCCACAGAGCTTGCTGCTTGGACAGGAGGTGACAGATGTGTCTGTCATTGCAGACCAGCAGACAAATTGGGTTGAATTTTTGTGAAGGGTCAGTGGGAATGAATTCATTTCAAACTTCAGATGGGACAGAAATAAATTAATTCTTTAACAAACAGAGCAGTGGACAGATATTATTATCAGAGTGGAATAAACAGCACAGAGTGTCTCCATAAAGTCTCAGAACCTTTCTCTCTATTATAACTTCATGTCCTCTAAATGTCAGGGAATGCTTCTTCCTCAATCTGTGTGTCTAGGTGTGTGTGTGTGTGTGATCTCCAGCAGCTAAGTTAAAGCGTGGTTGTTAGAACTGAAAAGAGACTGCTGTTTGTCAACCTTGAATTACTCCCTTCTCATTTGTTAAAGGCACACAATGGATGACTTGTCAGGAAAGTAATTCCATTTAAAAACAACAGAAAGGCACAAGGGGCAAAGCAATTCACACTTTGTTATATCCAAGGCTAATCTCTCTAAGTTTTTTCTAACTTCTCTAAATTTTCTCTAATCTCAGTTTTCAGGTGATCAGAGGCTCCTCCTCATCATTTCCCTCCTGATCTCTGGCACCTGTTTGGAGGCCTTTAGAGCTCTGGGTAGCTCCACCCACCCTCTCTCTGTCTCACACTGCAAGTCTGCTGCAACACCACCAGCCTCCACATTTATAATCACATATAATAAAAGTTACTTTGGCCACATTGGTTGTTCTTTGTTACTTGTGTTGCTTCCCAAGAGCCAGGGTCGTAACACACTTCAACAGGCCGAACTCTGCAAAACAAAACTGACAAAACGACTGTGCGACTGCATGTTCTCCTTCAAAGTCTGAAAGTTTTAGCAGATACCAGGACCAGCACCAAATACACACACACACACACACACACACACACACACACACTTAAGTGAAAGTTTTTCAAAGAGGTGGAACATGGCTTCATCCAACTGATGGTGTGTGGAGCTGAAACACAGCGCCACAGACAGCATTGTAGAAGCTATTAAAGCTTGTCTATTTTCCCAGATTTCTCCTGTAACCTCGGCTCATTTAGCTGCACTCCCAATCCCATTTCACAGACTGTGTGACACCTCATGCAGGTGCTTTAATTTTTAATAAAACCAACACAGAGACAAAACAATAACCACTGTCAAAGACTCATCTGCTGCTCCAGGCACGCATATGTGCTAACTTTTCAACAAACAAAAAAAAAACATGCATATCTGCACACACACACACAAAGTGTCCAGAATGGTGCTGTCATGGTGGCATCACTCAAGCAGTGGGAGCTTCAGTCAGTCAATCAGCTGGCAAGAGGGAGACGGTGTGAAGCCAACACGAGCCTCCCCACAGTGAGAGAGAGAGAGAGAGAGAGAGAGACAGACAGAGAGGGAGAGAGAGGAGTGGACAGATGGAGAGAGAAGTGGGGGAAGGATGGAGAAGGAGCAACACAGACGCAGATGGACGTCAAGACAGCAGAATCAGAGCAGCGGAGCCAGTCTGCCTCCCATCACACACTTCCATGAAGTTTAAACTGTAGATGAGGTCAAGGTGTGATGACTTCACACATTTAGACCCCAGTTCAGCCTTGTATTAGCATGTGATCTATGTTTGGATATGTTGACACCTGGCCTTCATGAGTCTTCATGTCTTTGCAATTGTGTTGCATTGTGAAGGTCAAACATTAAACTTGGAGGCTTTTCAGGTGCCAGGACAGCTGCAGGTGTTTCCCCGCTGGTAATCCAGCCTTAAACATCATACATGTTGAAAATCAATGAAACTAATATACAAAATAATTTCAAATGATATAAAAGTTACAATTGTCTTCACAGCATATCTATGTGTTTTTTAAAATTATTATTATTATTATTATTATTATTATTATTATTATTATTATTATTACTAATAGTATAGCACCAATTTGGTATTGAGAATTTATTATGAGTTTTGGACTTCTTTAATGCTTTTTTTGTACATTTTGAATCTGACATTTTTATTCAACATTTTTTGTAACCGTGGTTATACCTGTAGGTATAGTTTGTGTCATTCAGCCTATCAAAACGTTCGCTTGTTTGTATCGCTCATATTTGTCGACATGTCAGACTTCTTTTTTGTGATGTCACCAGATGGCAACACTAAGACTAAGACCCGTGTTGTAATAAGCCAGAATGATGAAGATTTTTAGGGTGAAAATGTTAATATTTAAAAAAAGAGATCTAATTAGAAAAAAAAAGGTTTGGAGTTGGAGCACAGTGATTCTCTGTGATACAGATACCAGAGAAGCTTCTTTCTTTGTAAAAGTGTGTGATTACAGTGATGTCTGCACAGCATGGAGGTGCATTTAGATTGTTTGAAATTCCATTTGAAACTTCAGCCTGGTATATTCTCCAGTTAGAGCAGACAGGCATACTGCAATAATCCTGAATTTAAGTAATGGTGTGAGTGAGTCATGGCTGGATTGTATTGGAACATAAATAGAATGGCCTGCTGAAAGGCTCCATCTGTGAGGCAGGCCAGAGAAATTCATTCTTACTCGCTGGCTGAGATTTAAGTTTGCTGCATCGTTATTTAGAGGAGAAAATGAGACAGATGAGAAAGGAGAAGAGATGGATGGGATGTGCATCCATGTGTGTGTGTGTGTGTGTGTGTGTGTGTGTGTGTGTTAGAGAGAGATGAATACAGAGAGAGACTGATGAAGGCATGAAATCAAAACTCTGAAAGATTTGTCAGATTTACTTCAATTAAGCAGAACATTAGTTTTAAATGACTTCTGATATCTACAGATCATTGACGTATTTTTAGATGAATTCAAACATCACTCAGTCATTTAATGTTCAACATTTTCCCAATGTGTGCTTGTCCTCAGACTCTGTGGACTGTAGTGGACTGAGAACACAAACAGTACTACATTTAAGGTTAATATACAATATGTGACAGTTGGCCTATTGGCCATTATGCAATATGTTCAAAATGATTTCATTTCCTCAACAATGCAGTTGCTGCTTTACAAGTCCAGTCTTTCCTGCTCATGTTGGTGGGTGGCACTGATGTGTAACGTGTTGGCCTCAATACACAAGGGATCAAGAGATAGTCATATTTCCATCCAAATGTGTTGCAACTTTTCAAGTAATTCAGCAAAAGAAAATTAAAATGAATTTCTGTTTCCACCCACTATTGTACGTAATATTGATTGAAGGGTTGGTCTGTGAGATAAGCAGCAGGTGGTGCCAATTCTTCAGTTGGAAAACCAGACGAAGAAGACACATCAAGATGATGTCGTAAAAAAAGAGCGCCATTTCATTTTTTTTTCATTTTGACATGTTGATCAATCAACATCCTCAAATTGATTTTCAGATAAATCAGTGTCACAGTTATTAATGTTAGCTGTAGGCTGGCTGACCGTCCTCATATCCAAATGCTCTCTGCATGTTTTCCAAATGCTTGCTAACATTTAATGGCCCCTTCAGACACACTGGACATGACAGGCACACCGGAGGTTTGGTGCCATATCATGTTTTATTCGCTGCACCGTGCAATGCCATTGAAAATATTCCAAACACAAAAGCTGCCATTATTATTATGTCATTATATAAAAATGCATTATGAATTATGTATTACCAAAATGTGATGTTGACACAGAGAAGTGACAGAAATTAGACTGTGACCAATAAATACTGTTTATCCATCATCTGTTTTCACTCCTCTGAACTTGTTACTTTTTATTGTTACAAAGCTTCTTTCTGCAGCAACACTTGATTCTGTTCCAGCCTCTGATGTCCAACATGACACTTCCTTGTAGCTTCTGCTGTATTTCTGTGTCCTCTCTTTAAATGCACAAGTCTTTTTCTGCTCCTGTGCTCCATTTGTCCTCTGACACCATTGTAAGTGGCTTCACTTGCTCTAGTTATTTCAGGGCAAGAGGGGAGGGTGAAAATTGCCTCTCTTAATTGAGTTACCTTGCATATCTATTCCCTATTCCCACCCGATCTGATCACCCTCTCTCTCTCCCACTCGCTCTGTCTCTCTCACTCCATCATATTATCATTCGGCTTGTCAACAGATTTGGAGGTGAAGCTGCCCTCTGTTCTCCTCAATTTCACTTGGAGTCTGTCTCATACAACAACTTCCCATTTTAGCTTCTTTTTAAGTTCTCTGCATTCATATGCAGATATCTGTTCATAGAGATGAGCAGAGCCGTGTCTTTCTCATCATTCTTCTGACCACTCAAGAGGAAGTCTTGGCCCAGTTATCCGTTATCCATTTATCTGGATATTTGCTGGCTACACCCAAATCGAGTCATTTATCCCAGGGGCAGCTGGCTCGCTCAATTCTTACCCTGACCTGTTCTCCTTATTTTTTTGTTGTACCAAATGACAATAGGAAAACAGAGTGACAATGCGAAAGGGGTCGATGTGCAAAATTATCACCTGAATCTCCAGTTCACCCACAGCTGTGATGAGTTTCAACTCGTGTGGTTGTAAATGGTAACTGATAAATGGACTGTACTTATGTAAGACCTTTCTAGTCTTTCGACCACTCAAAGCACTTTACAGTACGTATCTCATTCACACATTCATACACTGATGGCTAGGGATGTAACGATACACTCAACTCACGACTCGATTCGATTTTTTGTTCACGATACGATTTTTTCACGATTTTTTTAAAATCAAAATGAGCTACAGACTCTGACCAAAAAAAATCTCTCTTTACAGAAACTCTCAAACAGTTTGTGTTCTTATTAGGGCTGCCAGCAAGCAGCTGATCTGACCATTACCTTTCAGCTTGAAGTATGAGCTAAGTGAAAATAAAAACAATTAAGATGATAGCTCATTAACCCTTTAATGAGAGTCCACGGCCCCGGGAAACGGCGAGGTCCGGTCACGGCGCACCACCTCGGAGGAAATGCGCCCGGCGGGGGAGAGGTCCCACGAAGGGATCCTCCCGCACGGTACGGCCGTCCCTGACCCGAGTTTAATCCCCCATGCAGACTGTGCGGAAGTTGCGGTGATTGGTTAAGATTGCAACACCCCTGAATTCACGGGGATTCACTGAAGTTGTGTTGAAGTTGCAAATTGCAACATCGTGAATTCCTGGAGGGTCTGTGTTATGGTATCATTTACAGTACAGTCAGGCCTGACGCCGATTACCACTACTGCGCGTGTGTGTAGGGGTGTGTGTGTGTGTGTGTGTGTGTGTGTGTGTGTGTGTGTGTGTGTGTGTGTGTGTGTGTGAGACACAGAAAGGCAGACGCGGCAGTGGAAGCTGCAGCCACAACGTAACCTATTTCTAATTATAAAAAAAAGACGAAAAAGAACATATCCTACTTCTCTCGCATTCGCCAAGAATCGCGATTAATTTTTTCTGTCAACCGATGCGAGTCGTCACGCATTTGTACCGATTTTAATCGTGGCACGATGCATCGTTACATCCCTACTGATGGCATTAGCTGCCATGCAAACTGCTCATCAGTTTGAGGAGCTAACCATTCATACACATTCACACACCGATGGCACAGCCTTCAGGAGCAGTTTGGGGTTCAGTATCTTGTCCAAATACACTTTGACATGCAGAGTGGAGGGGATCGAACCGCCGATCTTCTGATTATTAGTACTGCAACTCGACTGTTTTGGTTCACTCTCAGCATTGTTCCCAGCCACAGCAGGCAGCTGTTCTCAGAGAGAAAGCTCAGAAGACGCTGTATGCTCAGCAGCAAGCAGCAGACAGAGATGTGTTGGTGAACAGTGGCAAGCATTAAGCAGCTAAAGAGACGAGAGAGAGATTTTTCTCTTTGGGTTGAAACGTGCGGGGTAGCTGCAATTTTCAGTCTCTTTCTCAAGGCCATTTGGAAAAAGGCACGGAGGGGGGTGACTGGAGTCTGGATGTAAATTCTCTGGTGTCACAGTCCAGCATTTTGTATGCTTACCATCCACCCCAACTATAACCACAACAACAACCATAACCATAACCACATCCACAACCACATCCTAGTGTCATTTAGTCAAAGAAACGTTGTCTGTGAACATATCAAGCCCTGTAAATTAGCTACAGCTAAACGTCCTGTACTCTGCATCAGACGTATTATATATGAATGTAACAATGACTGCATGTTTTGTCCCTGAGGATTAGATATACCGTATAATAAAAATCTATACAAAAATCCAGTGTGTGTGTGTGTGTGTGTGTGTGTATTGAATTTTATTGTATTCTGATGTCCGTAGACATTTACTCACACTCCCTATAGCTTCAGAAAAATGAAGCAGTTCAATGATTTCAAATAGTGTGCTCTCACTCTCAGCCTCTCCACATTCCTCGTGTCCTTGACGTGGAGAAAAGGCATGAGGTGAAGTCCTGTTGCTGCTTTCATTGTAATTATCAGCAGTAATGTGTAGGTGTCAATCCAGCAGCAGTCCAGCATTAATCAGTGATTCTGTGCTCTGATCAGAGGAGGTGAGTGGGCCTGTGAGAGAGGTTAGACCAATCAATAACCACTCATTAGGAAGAACACTACGGAAACACTGCGCTGATCAGCAATAGGTCTGTCAATAATGCTCCTGTGTGTGTGTGTGTGTGTGCGTGTGTGTGTGTGTGTGTGTGTGTGTGCGTGCATGCCTGCCGCTCCACTCTTTCTTTTGTTCTCGCGTATATCGCTCTTCTTCTTCCATGTCTCTCTCCCTGCAGCCTGGTGATGAACATCTCTCCCCTCACTTCCTGTCTTAACATCATCATCATCATCATCATCTCACTCCGATCTTAACCTAATTACCAACACTTTTAACATTTATCTTAATTACCCCCACACCCCCTCTTACACCTCCTCTGACTTAATTAATGTGATCAATAATTAATTTAAATATCACTTTTTAAATTAATTATTGTTGCATTGCAGCTAATTAGCAATGTTAATTAACAGAAAGTGTCTGTATCCCCTCTGTGGATGTCACAGATCAAATACATAAAGTGTTTCAGTCATTGTTTACAGGCAAGTCTTCATTATCAGCTCCCACCAACTCTTCCTGAGACATTCCCCGTCCGCGTCTCCTTCCTTTGTTTAATCGTATAGAAACGTCTGTTGCTAAGCTGCACATCAGTTGGAGCTCTAATTGTCTTTTTCCCCTCCTTTCTCAGTTTTTATTATTATTATTTGTAGGTCGCCACGGCTCACTGGGCATTCTTCCTCACTCCACTCATTTTTCTGTTTCATTCCATCGTTCATTCTCTTTTTCATCACCATCTCTCTCTCTGTCTCTCTCTCTGTCTCTCTCTGTGTCTCTCTCTGTGTCTCTCTCTGTCTCTGTCTCTCTCTCGCCAACTATTTGTTCCCATGTCGCACTCTCTGTCTTGACATTTAGCCATTCTAAAGAGAGAATGTATATTATGTCGTGTTCCACCTCCAGCACTGCAAACAAGGAGATGGTGTGATCACAGCAAAAAGAGGAAAATAGTTGTTAATAGTTGCTTTGCATAGCAAACAGAGGGAGCTGATACACATTGCAGCTCCCTCTGCTTCTACTTTTCTTCTGTCGCCAAGGCAACAAATATTACACAGTTGGCCAGTTGATGGCACCATAACAACCGACTTAACAACTTCTGAACTAGTATGGTCAAAATATACTTCTTATCTTAGCGTGACCTGCCTGACGAGTCTGTTAGGACAGTTGTGGATGTTAGTGGAATGAAACTAATCTGCAGGGAATAGCCTCTGAAACAGCGCACAGATTCTCGCGGCACAGCAAGGCGATGATCACACCTAACATGTTAACTGACAGACTCTGGAGTATTTGTGTACTTGTTTATTTTTTTATAGTCTACTGAGAAGAGTCTGTGGTCATTCCTTCTACAGTAAAACACCTCCACAGATAAAAAGCTCTCCAGAGTTCCACTTTAACTCAAGTGCAATTTATTTGTTGTGAGAGATCAACATGGAACGGACATCTTAATTATGAAGATTTTCATTATAGTGTTTGATGATCAAAATGTTACATTTCATCAGACAGGCAGGCAGCTATGTATGAGTAAATATCTATAGTCCCTACCATGTTCCAGAGCTGCTACCATCCTCTGAGCTTTCTTTATCATTCAGCATCCCTGGTAAAAAAACAAAAAAACATGCCATCAATCAGTCTTTTAATAAAAGAAAAGCATTGAGATGAGCTGACTTTCACCAGATTAGGAAGGGTACGGTTCAGATGCCTGTCAGATCTCCACAGGGAAGGCCACGGTTAAAACAGGTCTGATCCCAGCAGCCTCCTTCCCTGAGAAAACGCTGCTGGATGCTTCCATTTAAAAGGCCATTACTCCTCATCATGTCAGACACAGAAAGAGACCCAATATAGAAAAGAGGCCATTAGCATGTTGAAGCAATCCACTGAAGCCAAATTCCCTGCAGATAATAAGACTTGCCATCAAAACTTCAGGACCCAATATCAGCTTCACTTTTCACTTCTAGTGGCTCCATTGACTTTTTTAATAACTCGGTTTGTGATGATGAACAGGATTCAACAAAAAACAACTCACTTCTCAAAGTTCCACCCAGACCTACTTTCTAGATATCATTATGCAAAACTAAAAAGGTCACTAGATCCACCACTGACAGTTAGCATTAAAGTCCCCATGAAACAGGAAGCAGAGTGCTGTTTACTTCCTCATGCTTATGTGTTTCCTGTAAAAACAGGCAGACAGGGAGGGACTTGTTCTGTATATTAACTGGCATTTATAGTAGTCAGTATCAAGTGTGTGTTACAGCCCCACTGTTTGCATTGCAGGTATTCCAGTGAGCATAAAGCAGTCCTGCTTATAGTAATATATATATAATATAGTAGCCAGCTGAGTTGGTTTTCTTGCTGGGTTTTGGCTTCTGGCATCTCGGGGCTGAGTCATTTTAGTTAGCTACAAGGCCGACTGAGCTAAAGACAGTCCATCAGGAAAGTTCGTAAATCACCTCTGTAGTGTAGCGTAATTCCCTGATGATCTCAGAGGCTGTGCTCAAACCTGGTCCAGTCTGACTGCTGTTCTGGTTTGCAACTTTACCAAATAGTTAAGGTAGAGCTTTCTGTCCATCAGGACATCACAGAGAGTTGAAGCTGAGCAGCCAGAGGACATCAGAGGGAAAAGCAGCAAATATATTGTGTGTACAATCTAAACCAGTTTCACCAAAAATCACTGAATAGAGTTCTAAAGTTCTGCTTTTATACAACAATCAGAGAGGTGAAGTGCAGCCATAGATGACTGTAGCAGCCCTCAGAACCACTCATAGGAAACAGGAAGCACTCTGTTCAGGCGATGTCAGAAGAGAGAAAGCGTTTCATTGGATGTAAAATTGTTGTTGATTTCATGGAGACCTTATATTTTCTTTTAATGATATCCTCAAACGGAGAAACACAACGATCGTATATCTAATTTTATTATTTCAGTTTAGTTTCTAAGCAATCTTATTTTATGCCACATGGAGATAAACATGAACATGAAAAAACATGTACATGCCAAATTTGCTATTAGTACAAAACATGTCCATGGCTATGGCTCAGGGGTAGAGCGGGTCGTCCACTAATCAGAAGATCGGTTTGAGCCCCTCCAGTCTGCACATTGAAGTGTCCTTGGGCAAGATACTGAACCTGTCAGTCTGTGAATGTGTGTGAATGGTTAGCTCCTCAAACTGATGAGCAGTTGGCACCTTGCATGGCAGCTAATGCCATCAGTGTATGAATGTATGTGAATGGGTGAATGAGATATGTAGTGTAAAGTTGACTGTTGAACTCTGGAGGACCCCTGTAGCCCCTGCCCCTCATCCCCAACCCCACCTCCACCCCCACCCCCCATCCCCCATCTGGACCCCCCACCACAGATGCACAGACAATAATACAAAAATACTTTGCACTGCAATTACTTGCACAATGCAGTTGTTTGCACAACCTGGACACTTGCACATCTCACTACCTCACCATGGTGTTATACTGTTGTTGTTTTTCTATTTATTGTATATACTTTTCTTAAATTTAAATTTGCCTTTACTTTTTATATTTTATGTTCTATATATATATATGTATATATATATTATATTTTATTTTATATTTTATTTTATATTTGATATTGGGCTGCTCCAGGACCAGGGGAAACCAATTTCGTTCCATCCCATGTTTACATGTGTTGCAATGACAAATAAAACTCCTTGAATCCTTGAATCCTTGAATCCTTGAAAAGTGCTTTGAGTGGTCAGAAGATTAGAAAGGCGCTATATAAGTACAGTCCATTTACCATGTCTGTCCTAACATGATTTTCACATGGAAGTGGGTAGCAGTTACTGAGAAAAGTCAACTCAATGTTTTCCAGGTTAAATCCATTCATTCAAGAGCTGTTAAATCTCTGTAAGTGGACTTACAACAACCTGTACTGGTGCATTCATCCCATCCATGGTTGTCAACGTTCATATTTAGGTGGGCAGCTAACTATGTGGGAAGGTAATGTCACAGTTCTTCATCCTGCCCACATTCTGAGTGGCTCATTGTTTTTCCGAATGGTAGAAAGAGCCACAGAGGAGGGATCCCTCTTCCAGGACAGACAACTACCAACACTGCAATTTGTGAATACTATAATTCAACACTGTCACCTTACAGTAAGTAACAGTAACAGTGTCTGTGTGGGATCTCTCGAAGTTCTCCTACTTCCTCCCACAGTCTGCAGGTGTGAATGTGAGCATAAATGATTGTTTGTCTCTTTGTGTCAGCCCTGTGATGGACTGATGGCTTGTCCAGGATGAACCTCACCTTTCAGCCAATGCTAACTGGGATTGGCTACAGGCCCCTATGACCCCGATGAAGATAAGTGGTTACAGTACTATGACTTAAAAAAAATTAGAGCCCGTCTGATAAGAGATTTTTAAGGCCAATACCGATATAAATATTTGGTGATGTAAAAACCTGATATTCCGAAAGAAATTCTAGAAACAGAAATAATAGATTTCCCTAACATTTGTTATATGTAGTCATTTATGAGTCCTCGCTAATAGGATAATGCAGTTTTAAAATAAACTTGTTTTACTGTCACAACAGAACAGAAGAACATCAAAATATATTAAAGTTCTGATAAAATCTGAAATTGATGGGGATGTTCTTTTAATTGCTATTCAAGCAATGTATGTCTCGTGACAGTTGCCAGCTTACCATCAACACACTTCACCGATGATCTCAGTCGTGGATAACTCGTTCTCTCTGCCTGACTCTGGCTGGATCGGCTGGTTGTAGGGTTTGTGGCTGGATCGGCTGGTTGTAGGGTTTGTGCCTGGATCGGCTGGTTGTAGGGTTTGTGGCGTTTTAAACATGAGCGTTGCCAACAGGGACGTTGTAGAGTGCCCTCTGGTGTACAAACTATGCAACAGGAAGACTCATAACATGGTTGAAGGGTGTCTTGTCCGTTTTTTAAAATATTCATTATAGTTTGGAAAATGCCTAATATCGGCTGATAATATCGTCCCACCGATAAATTGGTCAGGCTCAAAAAAAATTATGACAAAACTATCACATTAATACCCAAGTTGACTGTGTTCACCTTCACTTTGAGATGGTACATTACACACACGCACAAGAACATTGCATGCAGTGTGTGTCTGGCTGAGGAAGTGTGTGAAGCGCAGCCCAAAGCAGGCTGAATTTAATGACACAGAGGACAATTATTGTGCATCCCGTGGAGACTGACACTAATTTAATAAGTTGCGTTGTTTGGTGTGCCTACCCTCCAGCCTCATCAGTGAGATGCTTTCAGAGGGACTACTACTACTACTACTACTTTTTTTTTTTTTTTTTTTTTTTTTTCCTCACATCCTTCCATTATGATAAGCTGTGGCTTAATTAATTTAATAGGGTCAGGAGTTATTACCACCTCCACTGCACACACTTTATTACCAGGAAACATCACCTCCATTATGAATTTGTCTCTTCTATTGCACATATTTTTGAACACTTTGCTCTCAGGCCTCCTCGGGTGCACAGCAAGGTGAGCCGCAGAGCGGCAGAATAGAGGAAGTGATTTATACTGCAGTGGGAAGCAAATACAGGCCACACACAGTACACGTGATACTAGTTTAATAGACTAATTAACCCACTCGCTTCTGTGTGTAGCTGAAATAAATGTGATGTTATTAGACAAGTAGGTTTTGATTTCAGAATGTTGATGTTAATTATAACGAATGACACTCAAACAGAACCAATAATACTCAGGCACAGCAACAATGCAGCATTAACACTGGAATACACATAAAAAAAAAAAAAAGAAATCAAAATGAAAACCAGAGAATGTCACCTGGGATAGCACAGGAATATTTTTCTCCAAAAGCACCTTGAAGTTAGCCAACAAAAAGTGGAACAGATGTATTAATGTGTGAATACATGTGTGCAGTATGTGCAGACTATGTACATGTGTAGTTGGCATCTAGGCTCAGAGTGTCCCAGTAGTACAAAGCTCAGCACACAGGAGGATGAAATGTTCTAGCAACAAACTTTGGCAGAAAATTGTGTGTTCTTGTATCAGCTGCTAATGAAAACCATTTTTTAGGGTCATTAAAGGAAATGTGTGTGTTATCTTATTTGTATTTACTGATAACAAATCATGTCAAGACATAGAAGCAACCAATGTCTTAGTCTGTCCTTCAATCTCAAACCCACGGGTTCCCATTAAAAATGATTATCTTTAGAGAAAGGTCACACATACTGTAGTTTAACTGGCCAGCAGGCCACTGACATTTTACAGAAAGGCACCTTTCTGTGTGGACTCTGCCTGTTCTCCCTGTGTCTGTGAGGGTTCTATGGTTTCCTAAGTGTGAATGGGTGTTTGTCTCTCTGTGTTATTCCTGTGATGAACTGGTGACTAGTCCAGCATGTACGCTGCCTGGCACCCATAGTGCCAGCTGGGATTGGCTGCAGTCCCTTGCGACCCTGATGAGGATAAGCAGTTGTGGAAAATGAATAAATGAATGAACTTACACAGGAGGATATTGTTGCAGTGCTGGAGAACATTTTCAGTAGCATATTAATACACATTTGGTGCATTAGCAAGTATGATGAATATGAGATCAACTTCAATATGCATATGTTCATTGTAATGGGCTGTCAAACCAGCATTTCAAACAGTAAAATGTAGTGTGACATTAATTTATTTTAGTGGATTCACTCACAATAGCACAATAGTATTTTTACACTGTGGTGTTGTTACTTATTATTTAAGTTTGGACAGAATGATTTGTTCGTGACAGATTTACTTTTTGGTGAATGAATTACATTAATTAAACCTGCAATAACTGATTTGATTCTTGGAGCAGCAGAAACAACCTCTGAACACAGCTTTGACATACTATCGGCTTTTAAGTCGATATGCTGAACTTGTTAGCAAACTGTTACTTATTTACACACCCAGCAACTATGGAGCAACATTAACATTCATTTGGAGTGGTGTTTGTGTCCATCTGATGAATGCAATTCCAATATTCACTGTCCTTTAGCTCTGTTGCTGCTCGACCAACTCCTGAGAGAAATATCTCTCCCTATAGCTGCTAAATGTTCCACCATGTTCTCCTGCTAGTCTGTCTGCTGTTTGCTGCTGGGCTGGTACACTGGGTTTTTACAGCTTTTTCAAAAGCTGCACTGACAAATGATGCTACAAGAATGATCAGAGTGAACCACAACACAAAAGTTATCACCAGTGAGCTGATACTCACTACAAAGCTGGAGGGAGCTACATATGTCTGTCTCACTGTTTTTACAATGCTATTTTATTTATGCATTGTTACTCTGAAATATACATACTAACCACTTTCAGATTGTTTAAAATAAACCCAGCACGGTCATCCAGCACATATATCTGTCAATCATGACTATGCAACTAGCAGCAATGTTGCCATGTACATCCCTCCATGACTTGTGTGAGGATAAAGTTGATGGCTTAGTACCTCTTCATTCAGCCTTCCACTGTACATGTGTCTAATCACAGCTATAAGCTGATGTGTAGCCAATAAGCACAGGCAGGTAATACAGGATAAGAGCAGAATGAGAGTCTTTCCTCTCCTCTGTTTCCTCGCAGTGAGGCAGTTTCTTCAATCCTCTTAGCATTCAGTTGGCTGCCGTAGGGCGACAAGATGTCAATAAGCAGACAGAAAATGCAAAGCAGGCCCTGTACAACAAATGTTTCAATTAAAGAGTCAACAACATTCATCCCGAACGTTTAAAACAGACAGAAGTCTCTGATCAATATGGGAGAGCCGTATATGTTGACCACTGACGATTGCAGTTTCTTTCTAATAGGGTAATATGTCATCTTAATCCCAGCACCAAAACTTTCTGTATCAGTAAGGTAAAGGCAACAAGAGAAGACTGTCCAAACAATGATCAGCTCTAAGGGAACTCCACCCGCCATGGCTACAGACAGCTCATGTGGAACATAATCTTACTATAAAAACCTGATGAACTTCACATGTAATTTATGAAACTGGCTCAACTGTCTTTTTTCAGTCAATAATTATGTTTGTCTCTTTTTAGTTGATTTTATTGTAAATCCCATGTTTGCAAGTGTTATTAACCACCCCGCCAAATTTGAATGATTAAAATCAACAATTTTATGAAATTAAATCAGGTAAAAATGAATTCACTCTGGACTAGGTGAATAAATGTCTGTCTCTGTGTGTCTTTCTCTCTCTGTCCAAACGTACATAAGTCATGTATCTCTGTCTCTGTGTCTTTCTCTTTCTGTCCAAACGTACATAAGTCATGTACGTTTGCACTGACATTAGATAACACACATAAATTAATTTGCACATTGTGCAAATTCATACTATAGCTTTTTTGAGTGAAACATCATGGCGGGAGTTATTAAACTTTTTTTTTTTTATTCTCTTCTTCAGGGAACGTAAAGGCCCACATGAAATCAACTGTTAACTTTATTTGAAACTGCAGACATTCCCTGGGCACTGGCCGTTGGTCAGTCTGCAAATTTTCCACCCAAATATCAGCCTCACCAAGGCCACTGATCTGGCTCCCTTGCCACTGATTTGAATGGTATTTGACTAGGACCTTCATGTGTGTTTAGGCCATTGTGACTGAAAGTGCCACTGAAGATCTAACAGCAGAGTGACGTATAACTATCATGACATATTAGGTGAGACACGAGATGATTGAGATGTACCTTTTACACTGCTCAGAGGTAATAAGTGAAGGTGTCATTCACTTGAGATGACTGACTTGAGAAGTCATTGCTATTCAATTCATTTCAATTTTATTTATATAGCACCAAATCATAACAGAAGTTAACTCATGACACTTCCCATAAAGAGCTTACTCTTTATAATATTATTTATAGAGAACCAACAATTCCCACCATGAGCAAGCACTTGGTGGCAGTGGTAAGGAAAAACTTCCTTTAAGAAGCATAAACCTCGAACCAGAACCCAGCTGGTGGACGGCCTACTGCCACGGCCAGTTGAGTTTAGAGAGGGAGAGGGGGAGGATAGAGAAAACAAGGGGGAGAAAGAGAAAGAGGAAAACCTGAAGGTAGGACTTAGAAAATCGAGTTTCCAGTGTTATCTACCCTAGCTATAAGCACGTTTACTTCATTGCTACACCATCTGCCTCCATTACAGATCTTCATTTTATCGTGATATCATGATTTCTATAACTCTGCACTGTTTTTATGATTCTTTTTCTCATTTCTCATTTTACTTGTTAGGTTTTGTTGCTATACAATTTGTAGTATTGTTGGAGGGAGCCTGAGAACAAGAATTGCTTCACTGTAATTGTGCATATGACAAATAAAGAATTTGGAACTTGTATTGCATTTGTGAGATTGATAACTCCAGTTGGTGCATGTCCTACAGACAGAAGCTCTCACCTGCATCCTCCTACTTTTATATGTCACCAAACTCAATGCCAGCGATCAAGATTTGAACCTTACACAGAGTTACAAACTCATTCAGTACTGTTGGATGAAGCGTAGCCTACTTTAAGCACCGCAGGACTGACTGACACATTTTTCCCTCGGGGCTCACTGCTGATACCATTCAGCACTTGGATTCAACCAGAATCAGCTTGACTGCTGCTGATACCAGATCCTATACAAACTCACCACCCTCAGGGTACAAAATACCAAAGACACTGCTTGGGGGTTATTGTGGGGTTTTTTTTCGGCTGAAAACACTGTTAATGGAAGGATAATGATTAATAAGAATTAATTGCTTTACTCATTACCACTGCATCCTCTTAGCATGCCCTCAATGTAATGTGGTTAATGTGAAGAATCAGGAAAACGGTGACATGAGACATGAGAAGACATCATCTCATATCATACATTTCTAAATATCTTTTCTTTATTGGAAAGTTTGTAGCTTCTGTTTCGGCTGGTGACTCCTAAATGAGATGTTTTCCACCACAATGTCCCCAAAATGCTTTTATGTAAGATAGTTCTCAAAAGAGACAGCAAATATACTTTCAGAGGCAGTAAAAAACATTACATTATTTCCAAAAGCTTTTGGTGGACAGTCAGAATTGTTGTGTCAGTATTAATATTAATTAGTTTCAGTTTAACAGAGATGTTTCCTCTAAAGTTTGCCCCCCTGTTGCACTTGATCCTCATTGGCAAAAGAAGCTCAAAGGAATGTGTGAATGGTGTGTTAGTCTTTGTTTTCCTGCTGGGACAGGTGGAGGCAGCGAGGGACAGGACCTGTCACTGGATCCATTTGCAAGCTGACATTAAGCAGAGGAGTTTTGGCCTGGAACGCCATCATGGCCTCTTCTCCTGTCAGCTCTGCTTTTCCACCAACTCCCTGACAGCCCCCACACACACACAAACCCTGACACCATGGAATGCTTGTTGTTACCATCACTATCCTGCTTGCTCTCTCTCTCTCTCACACACACACACACACACACACACACACACACACACACACACACACACACACACACACACACACACACACACACACACACACATCACAACCCACAGTTTCCATCCATCCCACTGATGGGCTATGAATTGGTTCTTAGTTGGACACATATTAGGACAGATGGATGACCTTGGCCCTATTCACAACAATAACTCTGTCTCCTGGACAGTGTGAGTGTTTGTCAGAAGCAATCACGCCACACTGTAAGGACACTTCAGCTGTGTGCACCCAAGATGGGATGCCACACACAAATACACACACTTTCAGTTTGCCTGGTAATAACTTAAACCACCTTTTCATCTGTAAAGATTTACAGAAAGTTGCACAATTTTCTGTACAGCTCCCAGACCTGGAGTTTCAAAACAAAGCGTGTGTGAAAACGTGCCAAATGCTCAAAGAAGGTTCTCTGTTCTAAGGTTAGGACTATTTTCTTACATTTTGTTGAAACTTTAAAAGTGATCACACAAGTGCAACAACAAACTGGTGGGTTGTGCCTACTGGTTTTATAGCCAGACCTTCGCACTTTCATTTAGAGGTGTGTCAGCACTCCAGCACAGTCTAACTGAATCCATTATCATTCTGGTATAGGGGAAGGAATTCTGGTGTCTTTGCATTTCATGCTATGCTCAAGATGTAGCAACAGTGACCTTGCAAAACAGTGCTGGGACTTGATTTTATGGATCCCTGGCATTAAAACTGATATGACAGGTATGGGTAACTTGCCATTTTCAGTATAGGTTGCTGGCTTGTTCTTGTACGTAGTGACAGGGACAGATATCATGGAGGTGGAGGAGACTGATGACTGAAATAGTTGCCCAATGACAGGTTTACACAAACAGCATTCTTCCTGTGAGTCGGACTATGTGTGTACAAACTGTGTTCATGTAGATGTAGCAGCAACAAAGTGCTAAAGGGCTAGGTGAAGTGGAATATAGTTCAGATGTTGTTGTTGTTAATCCATTGCACGTCTGTCCGTCCTGGGAGAGGGATCCCTCCTCTGTGGCTCTTCCTGAGGTTTCTTCCACATTTTTTTCCCTGTTAAAAGGGTTTTTGTGGGAAAGTTTTTCCTCACTCGAACCGAGGGTCTAAGGACAGAGGGTGTCACTCCCTGTACAGATTGTAAAGCCCTCTGAGGCAAATGTACTTTGTGACTTTGGGCTATACAAATAAAATTGATTTGATTTGATTTGAATAAATAATTCTGCCAAGAGAATGCTGAGAAACAGGAACATTGGTAGACCAGTCTGCATTTATCCATATTACTGCAAAACAAAATGATTTCTGTTATAACCACATTAAAAGATGCTGATGCTGATTTAAACACATCTAATGGTTGATCAAAATATTTCAAAGATATATTTTTATCTTTGTCACTTAATGAAATGAACACTGACTTGAATAGAAAAAACACAAAAGGAACTAGGAAATGACAGAGTATTGGTGGAATTGTTGGTATATGCCATATACTACTGGCCTGCTTAGGTGAAATGGAAGCAGGTGAGGGAGTGGAGGTCAGGAAACAGCAGGGCTGATGAGAGATAGTGGGAACAGGGGAGCTGGGCAGAGAAGATCAGGTGGCCAGGACTAAAGGAAAAGGAGTTACTGCAGGGTCGATGTGGAAAGGTGGAAAAGTCTGGTGGCATCTGGTGGATGAGAAGAGAGTGGCAAGAAAGATAAGGCAATGCAGGTTCACAAGCACAAGTTTTAAAGTTTAAAAGTTTTTTTAAAGCCGGGAACTCAACACTGTTACCAGCATGTGCTGAGGGTAGCACAACAAGCTGATTGGAGCGTAAGTCAATTAAACCAAAGGGGGCACGATGCGTTCATCAAATGAAACCGACAAAGGTGTGTTGGTGTCGCTCACCATTGTAGGGTATATGAGTGTACATTTTGGTTACAAAGTTCCTCAGCAACATTGGTCTGGGACTACAGGGTTGTCTCATTGAAAACCACATTTATAGATATTGTTCCTAGTTTCACATTGAAAAAGCATCCTGCCTAGTTCATCCGGCTTGTTATCCAGTGACTGGACAATTGCTGGAATGCTAATATTCTTCTTCTTCTTTTCCTGGTGTCAGTAAGTTAGGTATGCAAGCCCTACTTTCTCTGGGATGTGTTGTTGAGGCAGTGGTGATGCACTGTACTGTATAGTGGGAGGTTTAAGGGGGTTTATAGTTGCCATTACAAAGTGTGCAAATATAAGTCGGCATCAGGGCCTTCTTAAATGGTACGCATCTAGTGCCCCCAGTTTGGATGTTTCCACACCCTGATCTCAGTTTCCAGGCTGCGGAACAAAATACTACACAAATGGACAAGGTGAATATAAAGGTCAGGAAAATACAGAAAACACCAACAAGACACACCTTAGTCAGTTTGATCAGTACAATTGATTGTAGACTGTGAGATTATCAGTAATTCAACAGTATTTGTCTTATTTCCAATTTTGGCCCAAACTGCACAGTTCACAAGTGTAGCACGTCTGTACTGACAGCATGTAGCAGTGATGTCCTCAGGGTGTTCAAGGCATTCTCAGGAGAGTCTCTGCTGCTTCTCTACTGAATCATTTCTACACTTGACTTTCTGTCTCTTTTGGGAATCCAGCAGATAAATCCTGTGGGATCCTAAAGTAGAGCACATTCCAATCTCCTTTTAGCTTTTCACCAAAGATTTATATGGCATACTCTTTTCTTCTCCACAGTCATTCTGCTACTGATGACCTGTGAGCTGTCACATATGTACTGGGTCATTTTGAATTCTACCAGGTATACTCATTGGCCAATCTGTTATACACCTTAAACAGTGCAGTGGTTGTGAGTTCAGTATAGACACACGCAGGAGTACACCATAAAGGCTTAAGGCGAATGAGGTAGGATTATACAGTGGTTAGTTTAGCCAAATCTGATGGCAAAGGTGTTCATGGCTTTCTCCGAATGACCACACCCAAAGGCAGGGCCACAATTCAGCTGTCATAGTCATAGTAAAAAAATCTATGATCCTAAACATTATGAAATTGCAGCACTAAATTACTGGGGTAATCCTTTTTCCTACATATTTTACCTGAAGATGACACCTGATTCTTCATTCTAAAGTTTGTTTATTGTAATGAAATGTATTTTTCCACGTGTCTTGAGCCATTGACTTTCTGGTGACTCCACATTCAAATGACCTGCACAAAGGCCTTCTTATAATTTACAGCCCTTATGACTTTTCATCTCTAGCAGAGCTACTGGCTGAAATTCTGATAATGCAAAGTTATAAAGTCATTTCACAGACTGTGTGACACATGTATTCATTGTTGTACATCTTCTTTGTATGTAATGATTGTATATGTTTAGACAATTGGGCGTCACATTTCTCTTTCCACAATATAATGACTCGAGACTGAGGTTTTAAAGTTGAACCCTAAAAGGAAGGGACCTAAATGCATACTGTAATATACATTACAGTATGCATTTTGTACCAGCTACTCATCCAAACAAAGTTGATGGCACATTACGAACTGATCTGAAGATCTGTTGCAGCTGTGCAGGAGCAAAAAAGAAGTAAAATGCAATGACACACTACCTGAAGTACCACGTTTGTAATTTCCATGACACCAGTGATCAAAAGTATTGAAGTGAGTAAAGAGGAAAGGCAGGACTGAAATACACTGTAGGGCCAAATGACACACCTACTGTATATGAGCTTGTAGTCAATCAGTCATTTTGTCTGTGGTGTTTTGTGCCCATTCAAATCAAATCAAATAAAATTTTATGAATGATGATAAAATGATTACAGTAGCAATGAAAACTGTGATAGAGATAGAGAGACACAGATGCACAGCGGCAGCAAATCATAAACTAACTATAAACTGTAATGGAGATATGGTAGCAATAATGACAGTAATAATATATGTAGTGGACGTCATGCAGGACCACAGCAGCAGCCACGATCCACGAGAACCTGCTGGACGACAGAGCACAGAAACTCCAGGGAAGAAGTTTAGTTAGTAACATGCATTAATGAGACATGTATGTTTACAGATGGTGGCGGTAATGGCGATGAAGGGATTCACCCAAAAGACAAGTTGTGAGGTGGGATACTGATGTTGGACAAAAAAGCCAGGCATATAATTCCTCTCAAAGATTGAGGTCAGGGCTCTGTGCAGGGCAATTCATTTCCTCCACACCAAACTCATCAAACCATGTCTTTGGTAGTGGGTTGCTGTGGGTGTGTCTATACCTGCGGAATGTAACCATAACAATCAGGAAATAACTTTTTATTTCTGTGATTAATAACAGCTTTATTGAGCCTGGCGCTCTGTTGTTATTACTCTGTCTCTCTCAAATCATCGGACACAAATCAAATTAAACTTCTTTGTGTCATTATATTTTGCAGCGTAAATTGTAGTATCAGTGTCAGTATCAGATTTAGAAGCTGCTACATGAACTAAACCTCTACCAGTCAATGGTTTAATTAAGATTACAAATCTATGTGGACATTGCCATACTTGGTAAGAGGTGTACAGTGGAGACAAATTGGCAACATGCAGTCTGTGTCACTTCTGATATGCCAAGAATTGATGAAAAAAAAGTTAAATACTTTCTGCCACACCATGATGCCTATGAATAAAAAACAGTTGCCATGCTACAGCAGTGCAGCAAATATCACACCTGCTTCTCTCAATCAATAAATCACAGACACAAAACTATGTCTGTCACAGCCAGGGACGGACTGGCAATCTGGCATACCGTGCATTTGCCCGGTGGGGGGGGTGGGGGGTGTTGTGGGCTGCTTTGGTCTAAAATGCCAGGGCCGATTTTTTTTCCCAGTCCGCCCATGGCCACAGCAATGGCAAAACATCAATGTGACCACATAATAAACATTGTTCAAAGGCTTAAATATTCTCACAATGACAATTTTAATGAGCTCACAAGTACTGTTAACCATGGTCACCATGAATGTTAGCATGCTAACATTTGTTATTTAGCACTAAAGTGCACAGGTGAAACTGGAATTGACACAAACACACAAGGCCAAGTTCAGACTGCAGGCAAATAAAATTTGTTTCTCAAATCAGATTTTTAAGGCAGACTGTCAGACTGTTATTTGCAAGTGATAGATTAGACATTAGATTTGTGTGTCCAGACATCACCAACCTACATGTACTGTTGCGGTAATGACATAGGCAACAATAACTATGTATGCTGGTGACAAGGCTTTCCAATGCTGAAGTAGCTTTTCTTTTACAAATGCTGCCTCCCAGTGCCACGTAAGGCAAGGCAAGGCAAGGCAAGTTTATTTGTATAGCACAATTCGTACACAAGGCAATTCATAGTGCTTTACAGAGGCAAGGAAAAACATTTGACATTAAGACAAGCAATAGCAATAGAAATAAAAAATTAAAAAGAGAAGAAAATTTAATTAAAAACATCAGAATGTCATTTAAAATCATTAAAATAGCAAATTTGAAAACAATTTAAAACATTAAACGAATCACTGGATTATGATTACAAATTCTTTAAAAGTTCTTTAAAAGAGCTCAGCCATAAGCACTTGAAAATAGAAAAGTTTTTAACCTGGATTTAAAAGTGCTCAGAGTTGGGGCTGATTTCAGTCCTGCTGGTAGTTTGTTCCAGTTGTGAGCAGCATAACTGCTAAATGCTGCTTCACCGTGTCTGGTTTGAACTCTGTGCTCCACTATCTGACCTGAGTCAGTAGATCTCAGAGCCCTACTGGGTCTATATTCTACTAACATTTCATTTATGTATTGTGGGCCTAAACCATTCAGTGATTTGTAAACTAGTAGCAGAACTTTAAAATCTATTCTGTGGCTAACTGGGAGCCAGTGTAAAGACTTAAGAACTGGGGTGATGTGTTCTGATCTCTTTGTTCTGGTCAAAACTCGAGCTGCTGCGTTCTGAATGAGCTGCAGCTGTTTGATACTTTTTTGGGGGAGTCCAGTCAAAAGACCATTACAGTAGTCAAGTCTACTGGAGATGAAAGCATGGATCAGCTTCTCCTGATCTGTTTGGGACATAAAGCCCTTAACTCTGGATATGTTCTTAAGTTGGTAGAAGGCTGTTTTGGTGACTGATTTTATGTGACTGTTGAAGGTCAGATCTGAGTCTATCAACACGCCAAGGTTTCGGACTTGGTCTTTAGTTTTTAGAGACAGTAACTCAAGGTGTTTACTGACAGCAACCCTCTTCTCTTTATTGCCAAAAACAATTACCTCAGTTTTTTCTTGATTTAACTGAAGAAAATTTTGGTTCATCCAATTTTTGACTTGCTCTAGACAGTTACACAATGACTCTATAGGACTGCAGTCATCTGGGGACAGCGCAAGATATATCTGTGTGTCATCTGCATAACTATGATAGTTGACATTAGAATTCTGCAGAATTTGACCCAAAGGCAGCATATATAGGCTGAACAAAAGGGGTCCAAGAACTGACCCCTGAGGAACCCCACATGTCATAGCCACTCGATCTGATTGATTACTTCCAATGGTCACAAAATAACTCCGCTCCTCCAAGTAGGACCTGAACCATTCTAGGACTGTTCCACGGAGTCCTGCCCATGTTTCCAATCTGTTCAGCAGTGTGCTGTGATCCACAGTGTCAAACGCAGCACTGAGATCCAGCAGGACCAGAACTGATACTTTGCCTGAGTCAGTGTTCAACCTTATGTCATTTAACACTCTAATAAGAGCTGTTTCTGTACTGTGGTGAGCTCGAAAACCTGATTGAAATTTGTCAAAAAGTCCACTGGAGTTCAAGTAATTACTGAGTTGATTAAAAACCACTTTCTCAACAATCTTGGCTATAAAAGGAAGATTTGAGACAGGTCTGTAGTTGGTTAACTTGAAAGTATCCAGCGTTCGCTTTTTTAAGAGTGGCTTGATGGCAGCTACTTTTAGGGGTTTAGGAAACGTGCCTGATTGAAGTGAGCAATTTATTATTTGCTGCAGATCTGTTTGGACAGATTTTACAATAGCTTTAAAAAAGTCAGATGGCATTGTGTCAAGACAGCATGTCGATGATTTAAGATGCTGAACTGTTTCTTCTATGTTTTTTTGATCAACTGTATTAAATTCTGACATCACAGTTGATTCATTCCTAGGCGGTTTTAGGGATTGCGTCACTTTATCATTTTGTAGATTTGTGTTGATATTTAACCTTAAAGATTTGATTTTTTCATCGAAAAAGTGAGCAAATTCATTGCATTTTTCTTTTGAAGAGAGTTCTGAAACTATCTCTTTTGGGGGGTTTGTAAGCTTATCAACTATAGCAAACAGAGTGCGAGTGTTGTTGATGTTTTTATTAATAATTTTAGAGAAGTGTTGCTGTCTAGCCTTGATTAACTCATGGTTGAAATTACTGAGACTTTGTTTGTAGAGGTCGTGGTGAATTTGGAGTTTAGTTTTTCTCCATTTACGCTCTGCTTTCCTGCATTCTGTTTTCAATGCCTTTACCATCATAGTGTTCCTCCATGGTGATCTCTGTCTACTCAAGGTCATCTTAGTTTTAATAGGTGCAACAGCATCCATGACATTTGAGATTTTCCAGTTGAAATTATCCAGGAGTTCATCAACTGTCTCTGCGCTCACAGTTGGTGACATTGCTATAGCCTCCATAAACTTAGCACTAGTATTCTCGTTTATGTACCTTTTCCTAACAGAC
The DNA here is from genome assembly GCF_000972845.2 of Larimichthys crocea. Taxonomy (NCBI): domain Eukaryota; kingdom Metazoa; phylum Chordata; class Actinopteri; family Sciaenidae; genus Larimichthys; species Larimichthys crocea. Next base: position 31,016,994 of record NC_040011.1, on the reverse strand, counting down.
ACAGAGGTTATCTGAATGTTTGGAATTATCTGTAAGTCAAAGAACACACAGAAATGATCAGAAAGAGCCAAGTCCTTAACAACAACAGAAGAAATGTCAACACCTTTAGAGATAACCAGATCTAGAGTGTGTCCCCGAGTGTGTGTGGGCCCTTTGACGTGTTGGACAAGGCCAAAGGTGTCAAGTAGAGAACAGAAGTCTTTGGCATTAGTATCCATGTTGTTGTCTATGTGAATGTTAAAATCCCCAGTTACGATAAAAAAGTTGTAGTCAGTGCAGATAACTGACATCAGATCAGCAAACTCATCAATAAATTTTCCTGAGTACCTTGGTGGTCTATAAATGATTAGAAAAAGGACTTTTGGATCACCCTTCATTAAAAAACAGAGATATTCAAAAGAACTAAAATCACCAAATGTAATGTCCTTGCACTGAAATACTGATTTGAAAATGGCAGCAACACCCCCGCCCTTCTTGCCATTTCGACTCTTACTCATAAAACTGTAATTTGTTGGCGCTGCCTCATTAAGAATGGTAGCACAACTACATTCAGTCAGCCATGTTTCACTAAGAAGTAAAAAGTCTAGATTATAGGTCATAATCATGTCATTTACTATCAGTGGTTTGTTGACTAGTGATCTGATATTGAGTAGGGCTATCCTTGTGGGGATAACAGGAGACACTGGTAAGTTTCGTGGTTGACATGCTATACTCAGTAGATTGGCAGATTTAAATGAACCCTTTTTATTTCTCATCAGTTTAACCACTTTTCTGTTACCTGTCATCACAGGGATTGAGAAGGGTATCTGAACTCCATAGGGCCCTGACTTTTCCTGGTGAAGATTATTTATATCAGTATTGCAGCCTGGACCCGGCACATATCAGTCAGACTCACAGATATGATGATTCAAAGGAGGTGGGGGGGCTCGGTGACTTTTAGTCGAGTGTTGTTTCCGAGGTGGAATAGGTGGGGCTGGACGGTGTGGTAGCTTAAGGGGAGAAAATAGGGGATTTTGGCGTGGTGTTAATTGGATTCCCATATTGACAAGACTCTTCATCCTGTCTGTGAAATCCAGAAGTGGGGAGTCGTCCAGACTGAATGGAGAGAGTTGGGGGCTGGGTGGGGTCTGGGGGGGTGGAGGTTGAGTGTCCCCTGTTGGGGCTGGGGGAGACTCCACTTGTTGGGGTGAGAATAATGATGTTGCCGGTTCTTTCTGGGTCTGCTGTCCTCCCTGTTCAGTCCTAATCTCAGCGCCCTCACCAGAGCGCCGCCTTATCTGTTGTTTTGGATTGTCTTGTCTTTGGTCCTTGGCAGTGGCTGCTGGTGTCTGACGCAGAAAATAAAAAATGTTGGAGCTTAGCAGCTGTACTCCTGATTTGTTAAGGCAAAATCCATCTGCCTTAAAGAGGTGCCTGCGTTCCCAAAAGATGTTGAAATTGTCAATAAAGTTTATTGATTGAGTAGCACATGTATCTTTGAGCCATCTGTTTAGCATCATCAGCCTGCTGAATCGCTCATCTCCTCGCCGAACTGTTGGTAGAGGTCCACTGAAAAACACCTCAGTATTTAGGCATTGGACTCTCTTCATCAGATCAACAAAGTCCCGTTTTAATACCTCCGACTGTTGCTTCACAACATCGAGGGCTCCTGTGTGTATGATGAGTGATTTAACTGTTGGATGATCAGTAGCAATCTTCAGGATCTTCTTTGAAATATCAGACACCATATCTTTGGTAAAACAGAGTACTTTGGTGTTTTTCTTGCTGCAAAAGCGTTTTATCTCACCCACAGCTCCGTCACCCACTATCAGAGTTTCAGGCCCAGTCGTTAGCTCTTTCTGTGGCCTTTTAGCATATGATTTAGCTTCATACCTTTCTCTTGCGCTGGAAGATGAGCTTTCTTTTGGGGAGTCAGGATTTTGGGAAAGTGGAGCAAATCTGTTCTCTAGTAGAATCCCTGTGTCTTGGGGCAATTTGCTCTTTGTTTTTGTTGTACTTCCAGTCCATGGTTGTTTTCTCCTTGGTAGCGGGGTTGAAGATGCATTCCTGTTTGATGGCAGTGCAGGCCACTCAGTGTCATCATGAGTCTCCGGGTGCTGGGTTCTGCCTGTTAACCGTCTTCCCATATCTGAGGGAGGCAATTTGTGATGCCTGGGCTTTGCACCAAGAGAGTTCCAGAAAGGAGTTGTTGATTTAGTGCCATTTACACCTGGCTCCTGCTGCATCTTTGTGGTGCTAATTAGCTTTCTGTTAGCCTGCTTTTTCTCACTATTTTGGGACATTGGCAGAGTGGTTTCATTCCCATATTGTCCATTTACCTCCACGTTCACTTCGAGCCGATGAATTTTAGTTTCCAGTACTGCTATCTTCTGGAGCAGTTTGTGGTAATCATCCGTGGAAAAGGGAGGCATCTTGCTGCTAATTAGCTTTTGTTAGCTGAGCTCCTCAGTCCCAGTCACGATAGTGCAGGCTTGTGCTGCTGATAGGCCACGCTCACAAAATAAAACAGATTAAAATAAAAGTGGCAGTCTTCGGTAACTAAACTCCCAGTGATATAGGTATCCAGGATCCGCTTTCCAAAAAAAATTGTTTGCAAAAGGAAAGGATTACAATAATAGAAAAAACAGTAAAGCAGAGTAAAGCGGAGAGCAAAAGAGTGAAGCGTCTGCACTCAAGCATGGTCAGCACAAGCAGCCATCACAGTCACACCTCTGCTCAGGTCACTTCCTGTGAGTGTAACCTGACACACTCAATGGTCACCCACCCTGTTCACTCTTTCTCTGTCACACCAGACCTGATGGGTCTCTGAAACTTGATGTGGTCTGCTTGGAGCTAATGTTGGAGCAGACCACCCAAGATGGAAGGACAACAAAGCATTAGGGCCACAATAAGAGCACCGTCTAAACAAAGTCTAAATTAAACATAATGTTGCTCTGTGTCTGCTGGATGTAAAAAGAGATGCTTTTCTAACACTTCAGCCATAGGAACTTGTGTTGTGCTTTCAGCTTGTAGCTGATTTCCTCTGTCCCCTGGTGGCCAGTGAATCAATTATTTCAGCTTGAATGTACTAGTCATTTAGGATTACAGACAGACAAAAATGAGAGATTTGATTACTGCTGTGTAGGTAGCAGAATATATGTTCAGAGAACCAGCAAGATTTTTTTATCTGATGGGTGTAAACCAACTGAGTCACATGAGTTTCAGAATTTTTACAAATAGTTTGAAAGTGTTTCAAAAGTTTGAAAAGGGTACACATGCAGTTTCCATCCATAATAAATCAATGAAGCTGTCAAAAATGTCACACAAGGATAAAGTGACATTTTCTGTGTTGTTGTTGAGGAAAGAGTGATGTCAGGCAGATAGTTGCCTGGATTTCTTAAGTTGGAATCATTCATCTCACAACAACAATTTCAGTTTAGCAGATACCAGCCAGGAGAGATTCAGCTAAAGAGAAGGCATACAAGTCATAAACAAGTATGGTGATGTTAAGGTAGATAGGAGCCTCCGCTGTATACAGCTCATGAAGAGCTGTTTATCTGGCAGCAGTGCAAATCTAACAGAATCGATATCTGCAAAACGGAAACCGTGGCAGCTGAGTGCTGACGTCATTACTTTCAGAACTTTCACACCTCTACTTTAACAATAATCTTAGTTGTAATGGCATTGTGCATTTTGTATGTTTCATGCCATTGAAATGTTTTTGGTTGTTGTTTTGTGCCTTCTTTAAGATAAAAAGGTGAGTTTTATATTAATAGGTACCAGCTGCTGGGTACAAAGGAAGCAGGACTATCTGCTTGTGTATTGTGTATTTTGATAAATCTGGCTGTTAGATTACTGGTTTGCTCCAAACAGACAATGTAGGCGTACAGACAATAGCTGTAGCTGGCTCACCACATACCCAGCATTACACATTAACTATTTGTGTATGTGTGACCATTCAGACACCAAGAAGTCCAGTTGTCTCTATTACCTACCTTCATAGCACCGCAAACAAAAAGGAAACTAGTCCATGGCTTTGGCAATAAGTAAAATCCAGAATTTAAATTCCTTCCCCTACAGAGCTCTTCACTGACAGGCACTATCATATCTTAAAGAGCTCATGGTGCAAAATGAAATTTGGATAAAGTGTTGATGGACTATTTTAACCAGAATTTTTTGATGGATTATGACTCAGAATGACTAATATATATATTCTTGTTTCATTACAAGGCTCTGTGGAATAGTCAATTCTAGAGATGACACAGATTACATTTGTCAACAAACAACAACATATTAGCATTATTTCAAAATTTTGCTAAATGTACCTTTTTAAAAAGTATTTGAAAATCCATCAACCAGTTATGTGATTCATTTGACTTTCTTGACTAAAGTTTAGTTCATGAAGTCAATTAAATGACTCAGAATGAGAAATCTCAGCCTTTCTTAAAGTTCTAACTCATCACTCTCTCTCCCTCTCCTTTCTTCCTCACCTTAATGAGCTTGTTCCTGAAAACTAAATATGCCACAGTGCCTCCTTTTCTCACATTGGCATGTATCTCTGTTGCCCCTCTTCAGGTTGATAAGGAGTTCCATCATTTGAAGTTATTTGTAATATTGTTTTAGTCATTTATGTTCATTTTATGTTTCTGGCCTCAATATTTTGCCTGATGTTATCTAATATTATTCTTTATCCAATCCAAAATAAATTCTATTTTAAATCCACATCTCTGACTTTAATTGTGGACTTGCCTGTGTGTGTGGGCACCCTGTGGTTTGAAGAATGAGAAATTAAAGTGAGAAATTGAGCTTTGACTCAGTATGTATATATATATATATATATATAGTTACCCGACCCCTCTGTATGCTGTTCAATGCTTGCTGTATGTGCACTCAACAGCCATGACATCCTTTAACAACCCACTTCGGAACAGAAGGCAAAATGGCAGGTTTAATTCAATTCATTTCTATTTAATTGTATTTATATAGTGTCAAATCATACCAGAAATGATCTCATGACACTTTTCATATAGAGCAGGTCTAGATTGCACTGTTATCATGACCATGAAGAGCTTTGTAGGTAATCAGAAGGATTTTAAATTCTATTCTGGATTTTACAGGAAGTCAGTGCAAAATAAGCCCAAATGGAAGAGATGTGATCTCTGATGTTGGTTCCTGTCATGTTCTGCAGTGTTCTGGATCAACTGCATAATGACTTAAACAAGGCAGCCTGATAACAAAGAGTTACAATAGTCCAGCCTAGAAGTAACAAATGCGTGGACTAGTTTTTCTGCATCCGCTTGAGACACGATGCGTCTGATTTTAGCGATGTTACATAAGTGGAAGAAGCTGAAGGCCAGGGTGATCCCATCTAAAGTAACTAAGTCTCTAGAAAGAGAGTTTCTGAGGTGTTTGGGTCCAATTACAAGAACTGTTTTGTCTGAGTTTAACATCAGAAAATTGCAGCTCATGGAGTTATTTCCCCGTTAGATAGATTTGACAGATGTGTTTGGTTGAAGCCCACTCTTCTGGGTTAAATCAGGTATGACTCACTAAGGTACGAAGGAGAGAGAAGAAGAGGGATGAGAATGAAAAGGTTTTGACTCAAAATGGCAAAAGAAGAAAACAGACATAGATGAAAAAAATTTAAATTTAAGACAACATGCAAAAACACCTTTCTGTCCACTTCACTGTCTCTGCTCTTATCTTTCTCTCTTTTTCATTTTTTTTTTATTCAATGCTGACAAATTGAGCTGTGCAGGAAGGATAGGGAGCCTGATGGCTTCCTTATCTCCACTTCATACACCTAAATAAACCAGACAAAAGCCCTGTGATAAAAACAACCAATTCATTCCTTTTAGTTATGATTTATTAGATTCATTTGACCCATCTGGTGAGTGTGGAGGAAAAGAACACTGTGTTTGGATTGCCCTGCCTCCCACCTAAAAACACACACACACGCACACACATGCACAAGTATACACACACACGCACACACACACACACACACAGTCAGTGGTGCAAGTCTGCAGAAATTGCATCAGATGATTTGTTTTTTTATTCATTTTTTTATCTGTTTTTGGAGGAAGGTGACCTGTTGATATGCTATGTGGCTTCAGGGAGGCCTTTCTTTTCCCCAGCAGCACCGATGCAGCTTCTGGTGAGAAGCAAATCTAAATGCACACTAATAAAATGTCATGTCAGCGTACATGAATCAATCTTCTGTCATCTGTGCTTACATTAGAGATGTAATGAGAGTTGAGTGTTGTAATAGCAGTTAGCGACATGGCTCTATTTCAGACTCACTATCTCAACAAATGCTAGGTTGATTTCCATTTAAGGATGACTTTTTCTTTAGTGCTCCAGCAAGTCAAATGGTTTACTTCTCATGTGTCTCAACATCTAGATGGATTAATGGACTTATAGATCGCCCAGCGGGCATGTGATCAAAAGCTCCAGAACAATGGAGGAGGTGATCCCTGAGTCAAGGTGCAAGATGCAGTGAAGAACCCAAACCCTTGTGGCAGCACTGATGATGGTCAGTGTGTTAAAATGTATCTTTGTTTTAGGATCTTTTTTTTTTTTCTTAGTTTTTTTCTGAATTTTTATCTGAATTTGCAGAATTAGCATCAGGCTTGATCCTTAAAACAGATAAAGTAATTATTGTAGGTGATTTTAACATTCATGTGGACAACCACAATGATAGTCTTAGTACTGTGTTTATCTCTATTAGATTCAATCGGCTTCTGTCAGAGTGTAAATAAACCGACTCATTGTCTGAACCACACTCTTGATCTTGTTCTCTCATATGGCATTGAAATTGATCATCTAATTGTCTTTCCACAGAATCCTCTTCTGTCTGACCATTTTTTAATAACCTTTGAGTTCATATTACTGGACTATAAGCCTTTGTGCAGAAACTCCTACAGCAGATGTTTATCTGATAGTGCTGTAGCCAAATTTAAGGAAGTGATTCCTTCAGCATTGAATTCCCAACCCCAGGTTTCTCTTCAGCACTGTAGCCAGGCTAACAGAGAATCACAGCTCTACTGAACCATCTATTCCTTTAGGTCTAACTAGCAATGACTTCATGAGCTTCTTTAATGATAAGATTATAACTATTAGAGACAAAATCCATCACCTCTTGCCCTCAACAGGCATTGATCTGCATTCTGATACAGCAAGTTTTGAAACAGCTGTAAAACCTGTTATGTATTTAGACTGTTTTTCTCCCATCGACCTTCATCAAATAACTTTAATCATTTCTGCAGCTAAGCCGTCAACCTGTCTCTTAGACCCCATCCAAACCAGGCTGCTCAAGGATGTTTTACCTCTAGTTAGTAATTCGTTATTGGATATGATTAATCTGTCTTTATTATCAGGATATGTACCACAGTCATTTAAGGTAGCTGTAATTAAACCTCTTCTTTAAAAGCCCACTCTAGACCCAGAGGTCTTAGCCAACTACAGACCGATATCAAACCTTCCCTTTCTGTCTAAGATACTTGAGAAAGCTGTAGCTAATCAGCTGTGTGACTTTCTCCATAACAATAATCTATTTGAGGATTTTCAGTCAGGATTTAGAGTGCATCATAGCACAGAGACTGCATTAGTCAAAGTTACAAATGACCTCCTAATGGCATCAGACAAAGGACTCATCTCTGTACTTGTCCTGTTAGATCTTAGTGCTGCATTTGACACCATTGACCATCAAATTCTTTTACAGAAACTGGAACATTAAACTGGCATCAAAGGAACCGCCCTAAACTGGTTAAGGTCACATTTCTTAGAGCAATCTCAGTTTGTTCACAATGATGAATCCTTATGGGAGTGAGTACAGGGATCTGGTTGATCGCTTTGTGGTGTTAGGAACAACCACTTCGTCTAGAATGTGACCAAAATGAGAGAGATGATTGTGGACTTCAGGAGGACTAGGTCTGATCCGAGCACAGTTTCCATCAGGTTCTGTACTAGGACCACTTCTATTCAGTTTATATATGCTTCCTTTAGGGAACATTATTAGGAATCACTCCATTAATTTTCATTGTTATACTGACGACACTAAATTACATTTATTGATCAAGCCTGATCAAACCAATCAATTAATTAAACTCCAAGCATGCCTTAAGGATATAAAAGCTTACAAAGCTCTTCATGGTCAGGCACCATCATATCTAAAAGAGCTCATAATACCTTACTACCCCTCTAGAACACTGCGCTCTCAGGACACTGGGTTCCTTGTAGTTCCTATAGTCTCCAAAAGATTGGGAGCCAGAGCCAGAGACACGGTCAACACCTTTAACAGTAGACTTAAGAGTTTCCTTTTTGATAGAGCTTATAGTTAGGGCTGGCTCAGTTCATCCCTTAGTTATGCTGCCATAGGATTAGACTGCCGGGGGACTCCCCCTCTGTCCCCTCTCTCTCTCTCTCTCTCTCTGTCTCTATCTGTCTCTTTCAGAGTTGTGCCTAGTCAGGCACGGTATTGGTTGAAGATGCAATCACATCTCCCTTTACTGAAAACTCTCTCTCTCCCTCTCCCCATCACCATCACCATCTGTAAACATACATGTCTCATTAATGCATGTTACTAACTAAAGTGGAGGAAATGAATTGCCCTGCACAGAGCCCTGACCTCAATCTTTGAGAGGAATTATATGCCTGGCTTTTTTGTCCAACATCAGTATCTCACCTCACAACTTGTCTTTTGGGTGAATCCCTCCATCACCATTACCACCACCATCTGTAAACATACATGTCTCATTAATGCATGTTACTAACTAAACTTCTTCCCTGGAGTTTCTGTGCTCTGTCGTCCAGCAGGTTCTCGTGGATCGTGGCTGCTGCTGTGATCCTGCACGACGTCCACTACACATATTATTACTGTTATTATTGCTACCATATCTCCATTACAGTTTATAGTTAGTTTATGATTTGCTGTTGCTGTGCATCTGTGTCTCTCTATCTCTATCACAGGTTCCACTACTACTGTAATCATTTTATCAGTCATTGTAATTCATTGTCATTTTATCATTCATTGTAATTCATTGTCATTTTATCATTCATTGTAATTCATTGTCATTTTATCAGTCATTGTAATTGTACAATATGTTTGTGTCAATTTGTCCTGTACACGTGACATCTATTGCACGTCTGTCCGTCCTGGGAGAGGGATCCCTCCTCTGTGGCTCTTCCTGAGGTTTCTTCCACCTTTTTTCCCTGTTAAAGGTTTTTTGTGGGCAAGTTTTTCTTCACTGGAACCGAGGGTCTAAGGACAGAGGGTGTCACTCCCTGTACAGATTGTAAAGCCCTCAGAGGCAAATGTTTTTGTGACTTTGGGCTTTACAAATAAAATTTGATTTGATTTGATTTGATTAGGCTCTGTGTGATGTCTTCGTGTCTGGCACCAGGTGATGTTTGTATTTTCCTTCTGCATGAATGCAGGGTGGGTAATTTATGCACGTCTCTGCCTCAGCTTTGGAAGAAGGTGAGTGTTTAGTCAAATGTATGCCTCTCTCCACCGGATGTGGTGACCTAATGTAAATATTCTGTGTTCAGGCATGAAACCCGGAAAACCACCAGCCACCTTCATTTGTGTGTGTAAGTGGGAGTGTGTGTGTGTGCTTCCATGAAAAGGTGTGCCTGTACTGTATTGTGCTACAAAAACTGAACGTATGTTATGTCTTTGGGGACAGAGAAGGAACTGTGAGGAGATATGTCAGATGGTTAACCAGTAGATAGATGCACTCACAACAACTGGTGGAACATCTGCAACATCTTACTGCAACATCTTACTGCACACATTAAAGGACCTGAGCTTCCTCAGGAAGTAGAGTCTGCTCTGTCCCTTCCTGTAGACAGCCTCAGTGTTGCATCTCCAGTCCAGTCTGTTATCCAGCTACTTGTAGTCCTGCACCACCTCCACCTCCTCATCCATGATCAAATCAAATCAAATCAAATTGTCCTTAGACCCTCGGTTCGAGTGAGGAAAAACTTGCCCACAAAAAAACTTTGACAGGGAAAAAATGTGGAAGAAACCTCAGGAAGAGCCACAGAGGAGGGATCCCTCTCCCAGGACGGGCAGACATGCAATAGATGTCACGTGTACAGAACAAATCAACACATATTGTACAATTACAATGAATGATAAAATGACAATGAATCACAATGAATGATAAAATGACAATGAATCACAATGAATGATAAAATGATTACAGTAGCAGATATGGTAGCAATAATGACAGTAATAATATGTGTAGTGGATGTCATGCAGGACCACAACAGCAGCCACGATCCACAAGAACCTGCTGGACAACAGAGACAGAAACTCCAGGGAAGAAGTTTAGTTAGTAACATGCATTAATGAGACATTTATGTTTACAGATGGTGATAGAGAGAGAGAGAGAGAGAGAGAGATGGTGAGAGAGAGAGAGAGAGAGAGAGAGAGAGAGAGAGAGAGAGAGAGTCCCCCGGCAGTGTAATCCTATGACAGCATAACTAAGGGATGACCTGAGCCAGCCCTAACTATAGGCTTTATCAAAAAGGAAAGTCTTAAGTCTATTCTTAAAGGTGTTGACCGTGTCTGCCTCCCGAACCCAGAATGGTAGTTTGTTCCACAGAAGAGGAGCCTGATAGCTGAAAGCTCTGGCTCCCAATCTACTTTTGGAGACTATAGGAACCACAAGGAACCCAGCGTCCTGAGAGCGCAGTGTTCTAGAGGGGTAGTAAGGTATTATGAACTCTTTTAGATATGATGGTGCCTGACCATGAAGAGCTTTGTAAGTAAGGAGAAGAATTTTAAATTCTATTCTAGATTTAATAGGTAGCCAGTGCAAGAAAGCCAAAATGGGAGGGATGTGATCTCTGATCTTGGTACCTGTCAGAACACGTGCAGCAGCATTCTGAATTAACTGCAAGGTCCTAAGAGACTTATTAGAGCAGCCTGATAACAAAGAGTTACAATAGTCCAGCCTAGAAGTAACAAATGCGTGGACTAGTTTTTCTGCATCCGCCTGAGAGACAATGCGTCTGATTTTAGCGATGTTACGTAAGTGGAAGAATGCAGTCCTCGAAATTTGTTTTATGTGGACGTTAAAGGACAAATCCTGATCAAAAACAATTCCAAGATTCTTTACAGTGGAGATGGAGGCCAGGGTGATCCCATCTAAAGTAACTAAGTCTCTAGAAAGAGTTTCTGAGGTGTTTGGGTCCAGTTAAAAGAACTTCAGTTTTGTCTGAATCGGAACATAAGAAAATTGTAGGTCATCCAACTTTTTATATCCTTAAGGCATGCTTGGAGTTTAATTAATTGATTGGTTTCATCAGGCTTGATCGATAAATATAATTAGGTGTCGTCAGCATAACAATGAAAATTGATAGAGTGATTCCTAATAATGTTCCCTAAAGAAAGCATATATACACTGAATAGAAGTGGTCCTAGTACAGAACCTGATGGAAACTGTGCTCAGGTCAGACCTAGTCCTCCTGAAGTCCCGATCAGACACACAACCCTTCAGCCTCACAAACTGTGGTCTGTCCATCAGGTAGTCACTTACCCAGGAGATTGTGGAGGTATCCACCTGCATCACCTGGAGCTTCTCCTTCAGCAGTGTAAGCCGGAACGTGTTGAAGGCACTGGAGAAATCAAAGAACATGATCCTCACAGTGTTGCCAGCTCTATCCAGGTGAGAGAGGGCCCGCTGAAGAAGGTAGATGATCGCGTCCTCAACACCAACTGAGGGGAGATAGGCAAACTGCAGTGGGTCTAGGGAGGTGGTCACATCAAGGCAACTGATCTGTAGTTATTGAGCACAGCTGGATGTGACTTCCGGAACAAGGCAGGATGTCTTCCACAGCACTAGAACCTTCTCCTGTATCAGACTCAGGTTGAATAGGTGCTGTAGTACCCTGCATAGCTGGTCCGCACAGGCCTTCAGGACTCTGAGGCTGATACCATCTGGACCTGCAGCTTTGTTCCGGCGTAGTTTCTCCAGCTGTCTTTTCAACTGGCTGCTGGAAACAGTCAGGCAGGTGGGGGACATGATGAGGGGCTCAGAGATCACGGATGTGTGGGAAGGTGTTGTTGGGCAAATGTTGAGGTCCGTTGTGGGGGTCAGGAGATGTGCTGGGTTGTCAGTCTGGGTCACAGAGGTGTGGGAGAGAAGAGGGTGTGGGAGAGAAGAGGGTGTGGGGTCTGTGTGGCTATGGGAGGGGTGAACCGAGGATCCTGTAGACTCCCCCTCACCTTGAATCCAGTGATGGTCCTCATTCCTGACCACACATCCCTCACGTTGTTTTCCTGGAGCTTTTGCTCCAGCTTCTCCCAATATGCCTCCTTGCCTTCCCTCAGCTTCCTTTTCAGCTCCCTCTGGATGCTCCTCAGTAGCTCCCAGGCCCCATCCCTGAAGGCCCTCTTCTTCCTGTTCAGCAGCTCCTTCAGGTCTCTGGTGATCCAGGGTTTGTTGTTTGGAAACCATCGCACCCCCCTGGTGGGTACGATGCTGTTGACACAGAAGTTGATGTACTCTGTGATGCAGTCAGTCATGGCGTTGATGTCCTCACCATGGGGCTCACACAGTACATCCCAATCTGTGGCCTCAACAACCTTGCAGGGTATCATCAGCTTCCTGTGACCACCTCCTAACTGTCCTGGTGATCACAGGCTGCTTCTGAACAATGGGCGCTGGTTGTAGACCCGCCTAGTCAGGCTGGGGGAACAAAGCGGTAAAGGCGGGGGGATGGGGGTGGGGCAGTGAAAGCATATCTGTTTTCATGTGCGTAGGCCTGGAGACGTACCCCCATATTACGATTCAAGGTCTCATTCTGATTCCTGACAGCTCTGCTCAGTGCTTCAATCATTACGGGCAGCTTTATGGGGCTTTGCATGGCTGTCAACATTTCCTGCATTCCTCGATGAATCAGGGCAATACCCAATCCAATCAGCAAAACACCTGTCATCAACATTCAGAATAGGCAGCTATCTTCAATGTCCTCCACAGAAAGAGCTGCCAGACACAGGACCCCACTTCTCCCACGGGTCCATCGAGTAGCCAGCTGCGAACGTTCCGGCAGGACATTCAGGTTCCCCCAAACCCGGGCTTCTCATTGAGAAGATCGTGTCAATTGCGTTTAGAGATCAGTTGATCAAATCCACGATGATTGCTTTGACTGATTTGGAGAGCAGTGCAGAGAGAGTCTCTTCAAAAGTATAGGACAAAAGAAGAAGAAAAAATGAAGAAACGTTCCTTCACGGTAATATGTCTGGGATTACACCACCTGTTGTTCACAAGCACTGCAATCCCTCCTCCCCTCTCCTTACCGTTCAGTCCACAGTCTCTGTCTGAAAGCCGGGTACAGTGCCGTTGGAGACCGGAATACGTTTCTGCAGCCATGTTTCAGTGAAACACATCACACTGCACTCACGATATTCCCACTGTGTCCTCGTCAGCGCTCCCAGCTCGTCCATCTTATTAGCCAGGGACCTCACAATCCCCATCACAACCGTAAGAAGAAACGGCTTAAATTTCCTCCTCCTAGCTCTTCTTAAGAGGGCACATTTTAAACATATTTCAGATTCATGGAGTCCATTATCACGTAAGTGGAGAGCAACACCAGAGACTACACAAAGACTGGTGTAAGATGGAACTGAGCCACCTTTATGACAAATAGGTAAACTTAGTTCCCGAGCAGCCCGGAGGCTGGGTGACTGTTCGAAGGAGGCATAGCCCCAAACTGAAGCCCACGGTACACCACCAACCTCCAAGCTCCACGTTTCTAACAGATTTTCCCCACTCAGTGACACACCCGCTGAGAGGCCAACTCTGGTCATTGGCAGCTCCATAGTCCGAAACGTGAAGTTAGCGACACCGGGGGCCATAGTTAAATGCATCCCGGGGGCCAGAGCGGGCGACATCGAGTCTTCTTTAAAACTGCTGGCTAAAGATAAACGTAGATACAGTAAGACTGTTATGGTAGTCAAATGAATGTTCAGTTCAAAATCTGACCACCAGCATGAGTTGGGCAGAATAGAGACCGACTCATAGGCATACCTAATTGTATGTGTGAATGTCTCCTTTATTTCTCCAAGCCAAGTTTCAATAAATATTACATAAGACATCAGAGGCTCCTGAACACTTTCTTCCCTCCTGACCTGGTGCCATTGACTTTCCGCAATTTCTCCACAACAGCTATGACAGGGAACATATGTAGTCAGATCTGAGTTTACGTGTGTCGGTAACGGCGCACATGTATAGAGACACCTGCCTGGTGTGACCACCTGCCGTGCTGCCGGTGATTAACGAAGGAGAAGTGCTCACTAGGGATGAGTGAGTACAGCATTATCTGTATCTGTGTCTGTTAACCATATGACTTATCTGTTGCATCCGTAATCAGGGTGGGCGGGGCCTAATCCAGAGGTGGGCGGGGTTTAACCCAGAATTGTCAGGTTGTCTTGAAATGGGCGGGGCTTTAACTGGTATGTTATTTTAAGCATGCAACTGATATGGGTTGATCAGAAATTGTTATATTGATTGCTGATTAGAAAACTATTTACAGGACAGCATCAGCATTGAGCTTCAGAACAAGTTTTGCAACAATGGATACAACACATGCAGTTGCAATTATGAAGTAAAATGTAATGAACAAGAGTTTTCATACTCAACATAACTTTTTTTGACCTTTAATTTTTTTTATGATCAGTGTGATTTTTGAAATTTTCTTTATGGCTCTTTTTTATTGTTTTTTATTTCCACACCAGGTGTGTGTGTGTGAGAGTGTGTGTGAGTGAGTAAGAGAGAGACACAGAGAGAGAGAGAGAGAGAGAGAGAGGGAGAGAGAGAGAGAGTGTGTGTGTCCGACAGGCAGAGACGCAGCGCTAGTCGCATACCTACAAGTATCACGTCTGAACGAACCCACGTTTACCAGAACTCTACTGGTTAATAATTAAGTACAAACCGAAGTAAAAACAAACCCGCCGCCCCCCTCTGCCTTGTCAACACCCCGCTCCCGGGGCGCCCGCTCCGCTAACTTAATGAGCGGTATCGAAAATTTGCGGGTTTTTTTTCTTTTTCAGGCGCTCGTGCGCCCCCCACGGAGAATGCGCCCTGGGCAGCCGCCCACATTGCCCATAGCTAGGACCGGCCCTGTGCTCACCAACACAGATTTGAACAAATTTGTGAACAAATGTTAAAGATATAAACCTTCTGTGGGCAGAGAAGAGGTCTGAGATCTTTTCTTTGACCACACAGTCCATGAGGATGCTTCAAATTGAGGAGTGACAGGAAGCTTTCAGTCTGCTCACCTCTAACCCTTTAATGAGTCTCAGACAGAGAATATGATTGTGTGTGCAAAAAACTGTATATATAGTATTGTTCCACCTCACAACCTGTATATAGCTGTGACATCATCACCCAAATTAACACAATCATCTAGCACATAAACACATTCCCATTCTGCAGCACACCTGCATAACGGTTAAATGTCAGGCAATATCAGTGGAAATCATGCATTCACCCACCCACAACTACAGCCCACTGTGAGCCTGAGATACAGTTTGCAGAGCGACAGCATCAAGATCTTCATCTACTCCGAAGGGAAGTAACATGAAGGAGTCAAACGACCTGCACCATGCAAAACAAGTTCATTTCCATGAAGGTAAACAAGGGAAGAGAAAGGTGGCTGATGAATGTGGGTGTGTGTGTTGTGGTAAGATCCTTTATACCATGAAATTTAGTGCTGTTGATTAATAATAAATATTTCTATATTAATTGAAATGCATGAGCACAAACTGCCCTCATAAATGCATACTGTAAATGCAATGCATACACATACACAGTGTGATGTGTGTATGCACTTCTGTACGTTTTTTGCCGAGCTTCTACTCCCACAAATCCTGTCCTACAAACATAAATTATAAATAATGAATAAAATTATATCACCAGATGCAGCTCATTCAGGACATTCCAGCTATTACTTTTCAAATCTCTACTACAAATACTGTACAAATTATTAAACATTTTCTCCAAATTTTTCCCCATAAGAATGCATTGCATCCATGCATACAGTCACTGTGCTCAGGTGTGGTTGTTCAAAGCTCCCGCTTCACATCCTCCTTTGTCTCTGGTCAGACATGTGTTTCATGCATGTGTAGATAAGAGGGACACACACATTCTTTCTAGTGTGCATTTCACACACACACACACACACACACACACACACACACACCCTTTATTCTCTGATGTAGATATGGTCATATTGTTTGTCCATGTTTTATTTTCTTCTTAATAAATGTTTGTGTACACACATGCTGCTCTCTTTAATGTTGTACAGAGCAAATGAAGCCAGCCTCTTCTATGTCAGTGCTCGGATTCACTCCTTCACTGTTCACTTTGTGAACTCATTTTGAGACTGTAGCATATTTGGTTATTTGTCACTGATTTCAGGGTGGTGCCCCGTTATTTTTAACTTGAAATAATGACTTTTATTTGTTAACTTTAATAATAACCAAATTTGCCATTTTAACCATTTTGAAATTCTCAACAATATTCTACAAATTCATACAATAAATCAAAATATCCTAAAACTCTATCTTTTCATACATATTTCCACAGATGCATCGGGCATTTCAGCAGAGGTCATCCACACTGCAATTTTCTAGTTGTTACTGATGACACAGTGGTGCAGTGGTTGCCTCACAACAAGAAGGTTCTGGATTTCTGACTGTGGTGTTTGTGACTGAGGACATGCTGTACTGAGTTTGCATATTTTTGGCACCTTACATGGCAGCTAATGCCATCAGTGTATGAATGTGTGTGAATGGGTGAATGAGATATGTATGTGTAAAAGCGCTTTGAGTGTCAGAAGACTAAAAAGGCACTATATAAGTACAGTCCATTTACCATTTATTGTGTATGTGAGGATTAAATGGGTCCAGCATACAGTCTGGAGCATTTTACTGTGCTGCCAAAAATACTTTTAGAACAGTTTTCCCTGAGAAAGACATTTGGCCTCTTTGACTGATCCCATTTAATGCTTGAAAAGAACATTTACAGTGATTAACTTCAGAATCTCATAAAATGTGAGTGCCAATGAAATGTCCATGTATCACTTTAAAATGCAGTAACTTTGCATAAAACATAACTGTAATCACTCACATATCAATTTCTTCTTGGTCTCGTACAACTCATGCATATGTGTAACCACTCACTAAGTGTCACCCAACCTGCAACACCTTTGTTTGGAAAGTATAAATAAGAGCATATAAATATGCAGTTTTACAAAGTGAGCTCAAAGTGGGTTTAACAAATTAGTTAGAGAAGAAAGTTATACAGACACTCACTATGGCACTAAGGCTGGACTTTGAGAGACATCTTCGACATCAAGCTCAAGAAAGAGCTTCTGAAAATCAAAGGTGTGAAAGGCAGCTTGGGCAGAAGGTCTAATGGC
Source organism: Larimichthys crocea (assembly GCF_000972845.2). NCBI lineage: Eukaryota > Metazoa > Chordata > Actinopteri > Sciaenidae > Larimichthys > Larimichthys crocea. The sequence goes on along the minus strand of NC_040011.1, from coordinate 30,999,579 downwards.
TCAGGGTTTTGGTCAGACATTCCTGATCCTAATGAGGTGTGTGCAAGAACTGAAAAGATGCTAGATTAGGTCAAGTCTGGATGGGGAGCCACTTGTGTAAATCGACCTTGAAAGACATCAAGCAGAGCAACTTGGCAGCAGGTGACTCCTCTCTTCTGTAGCTCTTCTGTTTTTATGCTTCCTCTGAGCCTCCATCAGTGTTTCATCTGGTTTCCACACACAGTCCAACGGTAAAAAAAGAAAAAAGAAGATGAATCAGGAAATGGATAGGTTTGTGTTTCCTTTAATCTATGCCTCATTTTTGCCCTACACTACACCACTGCTTATACAGTCTGGTGTTCCACGCAAGATGATGGGAAAGCTATACATAAATGAGTTATCCCATTAGAAACTCCCCTTTTGGGATGACAACCAAAAATACTAGACTGAGATTGAGTATAACTGTTAGCAACAAAATAAACTAAAGTGACGCCTCCTGCATCTAACATCTGAGAGTTTTACTTTGTGTAGTCTGGTCAGAACACTGCTGTCATCTCCAGGGAGTAGCCAGTCTAGAAGCCACGAGGGTAAAAGGTGGCTCACCAGAAATTCTGAGCTATGGGAGAACTTTAAATTAGGGACTTTTTGGCTTGTTTCTGTGCCAGCCGATCACTCTCGGGACTGATTGGGTTTCTTTTACTGGTGAGTAGATGTATCCTTTTAGGTTTAAAAATGCCAGCATAAGTGTCCTCTGAGTTTACTTCTGGTGTGTTTATGTGATGCAGAGGCATGTGTGATTGTATTATAATATATTGTAGTCTGAGCATAACAATCTCTCTCACACACTATATATATATATATGATGAGAGGTGTATGATGGCACTATTTAAATAAAATTGAATTAACTGAATTGAATTGAATTTCTTGATGTCAGCCACTTCCTCAGTGGTATTGGTATTTGTTCTGTATATCTGCAATGTGACCTTCTGGTAGTTCAACCCCCTCAGTTCTGATCATCTTCCCTCTCTTTGGTACCATCCGACCACACTTCTCTAACCTAAATGTCATTCTGATGTCATTGCTTTAGATCCTGGTGTCATCCATGTAGAGAAGGTGCCTGATGGTTGTTTCACTTTGGAATCGGTATCTATAGACACTCTTCCTGATGATCTGACTAATGGGCTTCAGGCCTGATACAGAACGGAAGCGGGCATAGTGCATGACCATGACATATTCCACACTTGATGGTGACTTGAGTAATTGGTTTGAGTTGGCTTCCAGAGCGGTTTTCCACAGTCCCATTGAATTCCTGATGAAGGCTCTTAGTGTCCTGTTGATATTGTACATCTCCAAGCACTCCAGTATCCATGTGTGTGGAACTGAATCATAGGCTTTCTTGTAGTCAATCCAGGCGGTGCACAGGTTGGTCTGTCTGCTCTGGTTTGACTTGTAGAATAAAAGCAAAGCTGTTCTGGCAACTCATGGTAGCACAACATCTTTAAAAAGTTAGGAAATTAGGACACTTTCCACTGGTTTGAGAACTAAGTTATTCAAACTAGTGAAATACAGATGCACCAGTGTCACAGTTACAGTTAGGTTCCCAAGTTTCTTCTATCTTGTCATTTTTTTCTGACAAATTAAAGTCTGTCTAGCCTTTATTACCCTCCAATGGCTATTCTCAGTAAGTCTCATTCACTTGTCTTTGGTGCTTCATATTCCCCACAGTCCTCCTCCCACCGTTCTCCTCCCCCATCTCTTCCATCCTTCGAGTCATGTAGATCCTTGCTCTTCTTGTCCTTCGTCTCCTCTGTTCTTTCTGGTGAAGGCAAGAAAGGGTAACATTTGGATTGGTTGAAACCGTATATCTGAGAAAAGGCCAGCCTGACATTTTACACAGCTGCTACATTTTATTACAGTGCGCCTCAGCGTGTGTGTGTGGCTGTGTAGGGTCTGGTGGGACAAACGTGCATAATGAAAGAGGATATGGAGAGGGAAGAGAGATGAAGATATGGTTTATAGATTGAAGCACCCCGTCTCCCTCCATCTGCACCCTTTTCACTTCCACAACCTTCTTTTCTATTAACCTCATTCCTCCTTTTTCCCCTAACCCTCACCGTTTGTTTTCATGCCTCGCTCTGTGGTTAAATCTTGTTTGTGGAATATTAATTTGCATTGAGAAATGCATATTCCATGTTTGCTTGCAATTCATCCCTTTACTCATACTGTATATTTTCTTTCTCACATACAAGTATAGAAATACAATCCTAGATGAATCTCTAATATCTTCTTTCTAAGATGGTGGGGTTTGCAGATGCAGCAGCCAGTTGCTCCCTCTTAAACGTTGCTACATTATTTTTTTCTTGTTATATAAATATGTTTTTTTTTCTCCTTTATTACTGAAGCGCATATTACTTATGAGAGTGGACACACTCGTCATCATCTGAACAAAAGGACAGCGAGTGGATTAAGTGCAGTAGACCTTGGCATGATCATTGCTCACAACATCATCGGCCCACCCACCCAGATCAGCCAGACCAAACAGTCCCAGGAGGAGGGGTGAGAGAGCTAGGATAAGAGCTAAGCTAATACAGCTTGGACCTAGGACTACTCCACTACTCAGCCCACTGCTGTCAAATGTCGGGTTCGCAGAAAAACAAACTAGATGACTGAGAAACTAACCAGGAAATCAAAGACGGTTGTGCCCACAACTTTACAGAGATCTGGTTCCACTACAACATCACAGACTTCCTAAACTGCAACTCATCCTTTGCACTGCACCATAAAGAATGATATATAGCATCTATGAAATTAGTTAATTTTTGGCTACTCCTCCTTGTGATCACTGGAATTCCTTTCTTTTACTATGACCTGCATCAGACCAGACAACACTTCAACCTCTGCAGCTCTCTCCTCAGCCTACCCTTTCACCGAACTGCACAGATCCTCTGGAGAAGGGTCTGTTACTGGTTTGTGAACCTCCTGTTAATGGACATGGTTCCTTTAATCTACTTCCACACTTCATCTTTCACCCCATCCTTTGAATTTCATCCCATCTATTACTTACATATGTTTTACTGTTCACCAGGTTATGTCAGGGAAATCTTGGAGAATTTAGATACCTATCAAACTACCCAACTTCCCTTATACCAAGCGACTTTGTTAAGATAAATGACATACACTTCCCATTCCCCACCCTCTGACACCACCTGCCTTAAAACTACTTTGTCTTCTATTGCAAACAGACTTACATACTTACATACATACTTTGTCTTCTACTTCTTAACTTCCTTTTTATCCCTCTCTCCCAATGACCTACTAACCCTGGTAATCTCCCACTACCCAGCCACCTGCCCTCTTGACCCTATCGCCTCTCACCATCTTCAGTCTTTTGTTTCTGACCATCTTTCTTCCTTCCTTTCCCCAACCTCATTAATATCTTGCTGACAACCGGTTGCTTTCTGGCCCCTCCTCATGGACTGTATTTTTTTGGTTCTGTTCTCTGGACTTTTTGTTACACCAAGTCACTTGGCTCTGTTATTCACTCACATGGCTTTTCCCTACCATAGCTATGCAGATGACACTTAACTTATTCCTCTCTCCAGACTGAAACCAGGTGACAGCACCAATTTCTGCGTGTCTTGCTGACATCTGACATAGAGCTTATGGTTAGGGATGGCTCAGGACTCACCTCTTAGTTATGCTGCTATAAGCCCAGACTGCCAGGGGACCTCTCATGATGCAGTGAGCATCTTCTCTCTCCATCTGTACACATTAATGTCCCATTAATGCACGTAACGCATCGTACATGTTCTTTTGGATCATGGCTACATCTAGATCAACTAATTTTTATCATTATCATTATTACTACCTTAAGTTATATCTGCATTTATGTTTATAGTCATAGTTTTTTGTATTGCTGCTGTGCATCTGTCTCTCTGTCTCCTATCAATTTCTGTATGTATTCTTTATTATGTTGCTCATCCTATTGTTTATATTCTATTCTATATATATACATGCAAAGTAATCATTAATGTAGCTCTGTGTTTTGATCCACCTCTACTGTAGTACTTATACTGTAATAATTATATTCTCATATCGTGTCACAAAGTGTTGACACACTCATTTTGATTCATGTGAAGTTGATGAGATAATTTGGAATTCGAGTTAAATAATTTCTTGTCAGAAACAATTTAAGGAGGCCTAATTTTTGTTTCTCTACTGCTTCTTTCAGCCATGCACGGAACCTATGCCCAGTCTACTTCTGTGCAAAATCAGCAAGGACATGGGATGAAGGAGTGTGTGAAGTTGCGTGTTGCACTATACCTCACAACAACAACAAAACAAAAAGAATGAAAACTTTGGATTGTATATGTTTGTGCATGTATACACTGATCTCTAGTTAAACATTTTATTTTCTCTACTAAGACTGTTTGATTTGTTTGAGGTGGGACTAAAATAAAAAACAATCAGTCTGATATATGAAAGGAATAATTCATAACTAGCAGACAAGATCAATCCACATGACTTGCTAACAACACATAATTAATCAAAATCAGAGCTCTGTATTTGTACTTTGAGGCCGTATGGTCTTACATTTTAATTTGTAATATCTTAGTTAAACATATATTGAATGTTGTTTTACCATTGTAACAATTAGGACACAGGAGTGACAGATGGAGCTGTGGAGGATCATCAAAGGGAAGATGAAATATCAAAAATATAAAAAGGAAAATCAATTGTTTTTTATTTTTATTTTTTTACTATTCCTGGGAAGGCCATAATTAAATGTTAAAGCGAAGGAGACTGACAATCAGAACTGGGTATTAAAATAACAAATTTGAAAATGGAACATAAAAAAAAGAAATGAAAGATGGAAAGGCTTAAATTAAGATGTTTCGATCTGGAAGCTTCCGACACTATCTCAGAGTGCTGATGCTGTATGAAAACCCAGGGTTGTGGCCAGGACCAACAGCAGGAGGGTTCTGGGTTTGAACACGCCAGTCAGCTGGGGCCTTTCTGGGGTTGGAGAGTTTACATGCTCTTTCCGTGTGTCTGTGTGGGATCTCTCTGGGTACTACATGCAGTTAACAGGTTAAGTGGTGACTGTCACACCGCGGTGAGGTCAAGTTGGGTTTTTGTTCTGTCTCGTCATTTCCTGTTTTATTTTAATATTTACCTGCCCTCTCGTTTCAGGTCACTTGCCCTTCCTCATGTGTCACCGGTCTGATTGTCTTCCCCGCCCTGGTTGTTTCCACCTGTTCCCCATTACCCTGTGTATATATTGTCTGCGTCTCCCTTTGTCTTGTGCCAAAGTGTTTCGTCGATTGATCGCCTAAGCCTTTTTCCTTGCCTTACCATAGCCATAGTGTTTTTGCTTGAGTGTTCTTTGTTTTTCTCCTCGATTGAGTGATTTTTTTGTTGTAATTTCTAAGTCTAGCCTTTTGTTTCTTAGTGTTTAGTGTTGTTGTGTTTTTCAGCCTCCCTTGGAGCACTTTGAGTTAATGTTTTGCAGCCTGTTGTTTTTCCTCATCGTGAGTGATTTTGATTTTGATAAATTTTTCATAAAGCAGTTTAGAGTTTTTTTTCTGTGTGAACACCTCTGCATCTGAGTCCTGCTTTGAGTCCGGCCTGACAGTGACTCCATAGGTGTGAATGTGAGTGTGAATGGTTGTTTGTCTCTAAGTGTCAGCCCTGTCTTTACAATATATTAATTATGTCATGACTATATATTAACCGTGTCACCTCTATGGAAACTAGTAGTATGGAAGATAGAAGTATAGAAAATTGTAAAATGTCTTTTGTGGAGTATAACACAGTTTTACACAATGCAGAGTTGTTGACTAAAACAGACATTTCTGGCATCAAAATTATAATAACTGTTTCAGATCATATGATCTGAGAACATTTACATTAACAATAATTAATGTGTTACCATTTCTGCTTGTATACATGTGGAGTGGGTCAGCTGTTTGCTGTGGACACTGACAGAAAAACATCAGATCTGTGTCAAACGAATAAATAAAGATAAACCCAGAACTGGGACACTTTGAGCTGCAGTTTGAATGGAATCCAAACTGTCAGCAAGACTACAATGTATGATTTGATTCATTCTACTACGAAGTCTTTGAAGAGTTTTGTAGCACTGGGTCACTCACCTTACATATTCTAATCTTTTGTGCCTTCTTCAGACAGATTTATACATTAGATACATCATATTTTATAATGTTTGTATTGTTTTAGAGTATTTGTACTTTAGTGCAAAGGAAATATCTAGGATGGGATACTAAAATGAAGTGATAGTGTAAGATCACAGTCTGATAGATTGTTGTAAATGTGGAGGCATCAGACCACTTTCGGAATTGGAGAACAATCCAACTCTGTGGGGACAGGAAGACACCATTTATGAGAAAGAAATGCAGTGATTTCTCCAGACAGAACAAAGCATAAAAAGGCTTTCTTTGTGGGTGAATATGGAAATAGGGCAGTGCAGTGCAAGGGGTCCTCTGAGACACTTTAATTATGAATAGAAAATGAGAGACAGAGCAGAGAGGAAGGATTTTTTTGTCTTTTCTTCTCACTGATGTCACTGACAATGACACTAGGACATGTTTTGGTAGGAAACAAAAGCGGTATGCTTTGGTGTGTCTGATGGAAATACAATGAAGGGTAGGTCATAGTGGCATCATTTCCAGTGTGCAGACCACCCACTGAGTGTGAGATACACAGCACATTCATGTTTCAGGTCAGTGTGAAGTCTTTACATGTTGTGTCACAAAAAGAACTAGTTTGTTTCACTGCTGGACTTCACAGTGGAGCAGGCCTCAGTATAAGAGCCTTTATTGGAGTACACTTTGAGTTCCATAAACAACAGCAAGAAAGAAAACACTGAGATATGTAACATATGGTTCACATGGACATTTTATTATGTAAATAGTTCCATATGTAAAGAAAAAATAGTGCTTAACAATATAAAGCCAACACATTTTCATCCCAAGTCATCTCAAACAGTAGAGTCAGGCACACTTAAAATTTCTTTAGAAATGTTCTAGTTATTATTATCATACAATTGACCAATATTTATTAAATTAATACAGTTATTTTAGATTAGTAAAGATATAAATGTCACCTGCAAGCTTCACTCTCTCAGCCTCATCCTGCATTACAAAAAGACACAGTTATAACAACCAAAGACCTCAAAGAACAAAGAGACGAAAACACTGGATTTGAGAACTGTATTAAAAGTTCCTAAATATCACGAGAACTCATTTCGTATGTTCAAAATTCATCCACATCACTCACACTCAACACAAACACACACTTCCTGCAGTTTTTGTGTTCACTGTCCATTTTTTTTCAGTTGCTCTGTTCTCTTATTGTTATGCATTAAATAGGATATCAAATGTCAGGGGTTATTTAATCAACAATAAGAGCATTTGATTCATGTGCTTTGTATGTAAAATAAATACAGTGGATAATCCTCTGAAATAATCTAATGCTAAATGTCACTTTATAACCCTTTTCAGTAGTATCACTGATCACATCTTCTGCATTGTGTACTCACCCAACAACTGCACTTTCTTACTGTGTTTACAGATTTTTAAAAATTAAAAGAGTTGATTTTAAAGAGTTGTGTCTTTAGTAGAACAAAACAAAATCAGTCACCAATTTTTTTTTTTTTAAAAAGCAAGAAATCTATTGAGGTCTATTGACCTTTGGGTGTCATTAAGATTTGTCACGTTTGGTGGTTTTTCATGAATGTTCCAGAGACGTTGCATTCACCAGCAGAAAAGGAAAAAGTTTATACAGTTGGCCAATATGGAGCCTTTGTATATTCCTGTTGTGTTTGAATAATAAGTCATTATTAGAGTAACCTGGATACAGGAGAGGAGAACAGATGTGTAAACAAACATTAAAGTCTTCTGCTGCTCTGATTGGGGTTGGACATGAAATATTCACCAATAGGTGTGCATGGCGTGGCCCTCGGCTCTCAGCCAAGACATTCATCACTCCATATCTTTGTTTCCTTCCACTACACACCACCACTTCCCTCTTTAATGGAAGAAAGGCGCTCGATGAGCCAGATGGCCGCAGCTCCCAACTACCCCGAACCGCATGAAATATTCAGCCAAAATCTGCAATCTTTATGATTGTCTTAAAATAGGAAAGAAAATAAGCTAACACCTGTTTATAGGTTCAACTGCCCTCCCCCAAAACAGCCTCCCTCCTGTGACTGCACAGTCTTTGCTTTGCTTTTCTTCACTTTAATTGCATGGATGTGAAGACACAATTGGTGACTATCTGCATTGTATGGCCAGTAAATTTCCACTTCTCTTGTGTGTGTACAGTCACATTTTGCTCTTGTTGTCATGCTCTGCATCTTTCTTTCACAAAGAGGCTGCAAGTCTGCTGCTTTAAAAGCTCCTTCTGCACAAAATGTAATGTTGGACTTTCAATAAAGGACTCTCAGGTCATGTATCTCTACTTAGTTTTGAATTTGTTTTGTTAAACTCGCCTGCAAACACTGCAATAATGATTTTTTTATTATTATTATTATTTAAAAGTGAAACAAAGATTAATAAAAAAAGATGAATCAATGGTTATGGGAATCATATAAAATCTGATGATTTCTTATCTAAGAGTATTAGGACCATGCTGCTTGTTGTTGACTATGAAAAAGTCCCTACCATGTCAGAATAACTAAAGACTGCCAAGATCAGATAAGGGTGGAGGAAACGATAAACCCTCTCTCTGTGGTGGTCATAGTATGAATGCAAACTGGAAAAAGAAATTAAACTATGTGTAAACAAACCGTCTTTTGTATGAAATGTGTTGATGTTAAATAGAATGACACTGGATATCATTTAACACATTTTATACAAAAGACAGTATGCTTAGTTTAACACAATCCCTTTTTCTTCCAAATAAAAAAAACAGTCCATTGACTAAAGGAAGAAATTGATAGATATATAGAAATTGTACATTAGTATGACACCGAACAGCTGTACTCACTGTGAACACTGGATTTTAAAGAGCAGTATATTATTCATATTTATTGTCATTTACCATACCTTGTTGTATTCCAGGGTGTCTTATCTTATCCATAACATAAGAGGACTTGGTCAGGGAAATCTTTTATTTAGGCCTATGCAATTAATTGGAATTAAAAAATAAACTAATTGGATGTAAGCAGTGCATCAGAGCCGCAGTAACATCAGCATTGTTTTCGTATTACCCATAAATTGTCTGTTCTCCTCTCTTTGGTGTTCCCGTCTCATCTGTCAAACGTCTAAACAAGTATTCAATGAAACAGATCAGGTGGCACATTCACTGTCGCCTGAGTGAATATATGTTTGAGCATCTTGTGATTCTGCATGTTCAGGTTCAGCGTGTGTATGTGTGTGTGTGTGTGTGTGTGTGTGTGTGTGTGTGTGTGAGAGAGAGAGAGAGAGAGAGAGAGAGAGAGAGAGCAAGTTTTCGGCCTTAATAACACTACCTTATTCCTCAGGGAGTTATCTGTTCAGAATCAGTGGGGACTGAGATCTTTCTCTCTTCCCTCAGGGAGTGTTTTTCCCCAAAGACCTGCTCTTCTCCCCAAGATTACAATGATGAACAACAACACATAACACCTAGAAAGTAGGCCACAAGCATGCACAATCAGTCTTCCTTCCAGTCAACTTTTGGTGAGGAGAAATGGGAAGTAAGAGATGGGACTGTGGAATGCTGCAGTTCTACCTGGAAGAGTTGTTCCTTTGTTCGGGTGAAAACAAAAACAACTCTTGAACTTCATGTTGAACTACCTGCTTTTTTTTCTTTTTGCAACCATCAGGTGTAGTTTGGTACCTTCTTTAAAAACTACATTTCTCTTTCTTTCTTTCTTTTAACGTCAGAATTTAGAGCGATATCTGGAGTGAAAAAACTGGGCCTGGTTAGAAGCGGCGTTAACAGAGATGAAGAGATGAAGTACAATGGAAGATTCTAGAGAAAAAAGTTATTTAGATGCGTTGATATGTATCTAGCTAACAACACACTATGACGAGTCTTGTCTTGAAATACTAATGCAATAGGCTGAAATGCATACTGGGGTATAACTCATAAATTGTACATGTCATACGAGCTTATTCCCAGTGATCCCAGTGTGCAACACTGATCACATTTAAATAATACGGTGAAACAGTGAATTACACGTACAATTTATACAAGTGCCATAAATACAGTGGGACTGAACGATAAAGCTGTGGCAGGAAGTGCAGACTTGCATGTCCTCCCCACAGGTAAGGGGGAGGAGTTAGGAAATCATTAAGAGCACCTGTGAGATGGGGGGAAGGGAGATCTTTTCAAACAACAGGCCACATGGAGGAGAACAGGAGGAAGCGAGTGTGAGCAGGAGAAATCCACAAATATATAAGCTGGAAAGGAAATATACAAGCACAACAGGACCAGAAAGCAACCCCGGACTGTGTGGAAAAGGCAAACTTCTTGTCTTTGGCGCGGCACTTGGAGCTGTAGCTGGTCTGGGCTTACAACATACAGCTAAGTGGTATCTGTCTGTCTCTCTCCAGGCTTCTTCTCCCCTCTCAGGATTGTTTCGACCATCCCCAGGATCCAGCGAACCCTCTCCCCATACCCGGTATCCGTCCCCCCCTCTTTTTCGAACACGACCGAACTCTTTCACCCCCCCTCCCCCCCATACACACACTCTCACACTACTTGGATGCCCAAATGAACTGCATGAACTTATTTTTATTAAGTGAACCATTCTCCAGTGATGTTTTATGGTGAATGCGATTTTTGGTTCTTTGACACCTGTTATTGTTGGTAAAAACCCTTGATTTATTGCTTGAAATTTATTTGTGAAGGGGTTTATCTTTTTTGTTTGGGATTAACAGATTGATTAAATAACCCTTCCTTTACAGATATTTTGGTGACCAGAATTTATTTTGTAGCTGGGGCTATCTGCTAGCGGGACTTTTGTTGTTAACCAGATACTTTTAAATTCACTCATTATCTTTTTCTATTTAAAGAGTGACAGGTTGATTTATGCTCCTGTCTGGCCCAACTTATGCTATATGAGTATCTGTTTTCAGCCCTACGCTACAAAGCCATACAGCAATCACACTTACTAGTCATTGTGTCTTCTATAAATTTACTAAAAGCCATTCTCACAGACTTCATCAATGACAGGAAATTTCTCTGACATCATCATAGGACATAATGTTAATGTGAGCGTGGTTATGCAATTCACAATGCAGATACAATAAAATGTCAATGTGCTGCCTGCGTTCTGCCAAATGCTCAAAAGTTTGTTTTCCTATTCTTCCACCTCTTTAATAGTGTGAGTTTGTGTGTGTGTGTGTGTGTGTTTGTGTGTATGTGTGCGTGTGTGTATGTGCTCGTGACCTTCTGATGCAGAGCCCCAGGGCAGAGCAACAGCCATCCTCTGACCTTAGCAGAGTTTGGAGAGATTCAGTCCCCTGGCTATGGACCATCAGTCTGCAGAGACAATGATGGTGGTGAGGGAGGGGGACACTGAGACGGTGTTACATCTACTCTGTAATCTACACTGATTCAAATGGCCATTTTGTCCAACAGTCCAAACATGAATACAGAAATGTAACCAAACAGTGAGTTTAGTCTCATCACATGGCTGGGCTGTGGTAAAGGTCAGACACAGGATTTGGTAAAAGGCCAGATCAACACACAAACTCACAGTGCTGCTCTCTCTGGCCTCTAACTTTCAGCCATGTTTTTGGTCACACATTCATTTCTATTATTATTTCTACATTACTATTACTGTTGTCTTCCTTTTCAACGAGGCAACTGTGCTTTGTTAAGACAGCAAAAACACCAGTGCCAAATAGGTAATGTTTATGGATTGAACCACTACTACAATATTTTACTCAAGCAAAAGTAATATTACTTCTATTAAATGTTCTTAGAGGGGGAAGGAAGGGGCCCGAGGGAGGGTAAAGGAAAACCTCTATATGATGATTATAATGAAGATAATGATATATTATAATAGATCTCCTTAAGAACAACAAAGTATTTTAATCATATTGTCAACATATTTAAGCATGAATGTGTAAACAGGCCCTTATACTGTATCTCATGGACTAAAGCAGCTGTAATGAGACAGAATGTATTCAAGTTGTATACCTTTTAAGAGTTTCTAAAAATGAAAACCAAATTCAAAACAAAACTATTAATATACAATAAAATATAGTAAAAGGCAACAACAATGGGCAAAGGTAAATAACAGAGCATAAACCAATAAATCAAAGTTGAGTGTAAGGCCTCACACAGGCATGAAAATATGCATCAGAATTGATTACTACAAAAAACTGAAGTTGAGTCATTGCACTTAACTTTTGGCTTTGGAGAATCTGAGTAACAGAATCTAACTCACATGAAATTCACCTCAGGGCATCGCCCTTAAAAAAGGAAAACGGAAGCCAATTACTTTAGTCTACTGTAGCTCGACCAGCTGAAGTCCCCCACTCTCTCTCTCTGTGAGCAGGCAGCAGTGGGGTCACCCAACCCCACTCGGCTGGATGTGATGGAGACACAGTGGCAGTGTTCAGAGTTTGTTGAATTCAGAGTTCTTTCTGTCAGAGTTGGCTGAATGTTGGCCTTCAGCATGTTCAGTGCAGCTCAGGGATCCAGCTGAGTTCAACACAAAAGAGCATAAGAGAAGAGGAGCGAAGAGAGCCAAGTCCTTTGGCTTTCTTGTTCTTCTATCAAACTTTTTACTCCTTTCATACTAAATCTCTCCTGCCTTTATTCTTTCTTGTTTCACTTTTTTGTTCTAAAGAATTAATAAGGTTTGCCACATGATGTATGTGGAAGCGTGGCCTTCTGGCTGCTGAATGATACTAAACCCATCTGAGATATGAACATCCACTGACCACTGGCTCACAGATGACATCACATCACATTACAACATCAAATCACCACACGTACAGTATATTATATTAATATTATATACAGTATATACTGTGTACATACTGTATGTTATTTGTTTTGTTTGTGTGAGTCCCAGATGAGAGCCAGAAATCATCCTGACCAATGAGATACTGCGCTTAAAAAGGGTCAGTGTGAAAGCAGGTCATAAAAGAATGAACTGGATTAGGCTGAACCTTCCATTGTTCCTCCTTTCTGAGTCCTGCAGAACCAGAGAGCTTGTGAACAGGAAGGTTAAACAAAGTCCACTCAGTTGTCTGTGGAGGGAAAGAAATTATTTCTTCATCACACCAGATAGCCTCCTTTACTGGGAGAAGTCCATCAATCACAGTGAGATGTTGTTATACTCATCAGTCTGAATGGCATTTGGTGAGCTCTGACCACTGTGACAGCCTCCTAGTCTGCTCAAGATTCAACTTTTCTCTTTGACCATTCTCAAAGCATAGTAAAAGTATGATGGGTGTTGCTGGCACATTTTTGTGTCTTACACCAAAACTATGAAGCTGACAGCTTCAGCAACTAATTTTCCTACGTTTCTAGCTATAAATTGTTTATGTAGAGTGACATTTGTGGCCTTGAGCACAGTTTACAAATTTATTTTTGGATGAATTTTTCTCTCCCTCTCCACTTTAACTATGATGTCATGCACTCTAGCTCGCGAACATTCTTCCAATACACACCCATTAATTTTTTTGGCGTGTTTTTTTGTGATTGTTCAGCGAACTGTTAGAAACTCTTAGAAAAGTCATAGCCTGTGTCGCCCGGCCGAGCTGCACGTTTTGATACTTTTTTGTGTATGTGTGACTAAAACTGCGGGAGGACTGCCAAGAAAAACACGAACGAAACGTAAGAATTATAATAATAAGCATGGGGAATAGTATAGAGTGTGCTCTTTCAGGCACACTCAATAAGCACGGGGAATAGTATATAGTGTGCTCTTTCAGGCACACTCAATAAGCACGGGGAATAGTATATAGTGTGCTCTTTCAGGCACACTCAATTAGGCTCAGTCAATATTCAGTTGTCAGTGTCGTAGACCGTCAGTGGTTTGAATCTACATCCATCCATCTTTGTTTGTTTTTGGAAATCATTGTCTGTAAGTATATTTATTCAATTACAGCTTTAAGACGTTATCTGTGTTTATTTTGACAATATTTGTAATACAGACAATAAGTGCAGCTATTCCTTTCACACAAAGATCGAAGGCATGTTTCGAAGTGCTAATTACATAGTATACACTTGTATTTAACTTTGTAAGACTGAATGAGTTTTTAATCATTGCTTTACACATATTTTGTAATGCTTTAGATTATGTTAATGTGGAAAGGTAATATCCTTTATTATTTTCTATTTTTCTAGTTTTACCTAACCCTGACCTGTTGGTCACACATCATTATGGGTTAGGGTAAGTGTGTGTTTGAGTGGGTGTGTTTGATTTTATGATTAAGTGATTAATTGAGGTATTGTTTTACACCTGTGTCAAGTTAGAATGATATGTATGTATGTATGTATGTATGTATGTATGTATGTGTATATATATATATATGTATGTATGTATATGTGTGTGTGTGTGTGCACACTGCCACCTCGCTCACTATCTGCTTCTGCACTTCACTATTTCTTCTTTTAAATTTCATACATGTCATGCTTGATCTCTAACTCTCACTCTTCTACACATACTGTCCCCTCACAGACTCTGCCACAAACACTGTCTTCATCCTCCTTCCTGAACTCTCTATGTCCTCTCACCTCTTAGTGGGCTTGCATAATCCCTGCAGCCTCGTGGTTCTCTGATGGAGAGCGTGTTGACAGAACCATCCTACAGGTAGCTAAAAGAAAATGGTGTAAATCCAAGCAACCTGGAGGACCTCTTTGCTTATGAATCTCTTCTTTTTTCATTCTCACCCTCCTGATCTGAAGCTAAACACTGTTCAAAAAATTATCTCTATCTTCTTTACCCTTCTTGAACCTCCCAGTCCTTCACCTCCCTGTGACTAACTGCCCACTTGAGCATATCTCTTCTCGCCATTTTCTGTCTATTGCTCCTGACCTTGTTTCTTCTCTCACACACCTCATGAGTATGTCATGTCATGAATATGTCATATCTATATAAGAATTGGATATTGGTTAATATTGGTTAAGAATATTGGAGTTGGTTTTAATCAGGATTTGTCCTTTAATGTCCACATAAAACAAATTTATTTTTCAAATAACCGATTGAGTTCATTTTTAGTTTTTCCGTGGAATTAAATGTGCTGATTAAGAGGCATTGCTGTTGTTTTGCTGTTGTCTGCTGTCTGCAAAATCCATAAAGCTCATGAGCAGGTAGACAGAAAAGCCAAGCTGCTTTTAATGAAACTAATGAAAAAGGACTTCATTGTGTCTTCTCCACTGGTTTAACAACCCAATGCTTTTCTCATTCACAAGGTGAATTAACTGATGTGTGTGTAACTAGCAGGCGGTCCGGGTGTCTACATCTAGTTTGTGTTTGAATCACTGGCCCCTCCAGGGGATCGGAGCTCTGCCTGGTGCTGGGCGCGCCAGACTGGAGAGCATGGCAGGGGGCAAAACACTGATTTTTAATTGATACATTAAACAGTCAAACAGATTGCACAACCTCAGGCCATGAACAAAACAGCATGCACAACTCCAAGCCCCAGGCAAACAGAGAAGCACTATCTTTCTGTCATCTCCCTGTCCTTATTCTTAGACTTATTCTCTATTCCACAGGGAGGCACTTTTGTTGTGTTGTCTGGTTCAGCTTCTGAAAAACAGTCTGCACACAGACCTGCACATTTTATGGAGGAGTTACTGCTTCTGCAATACAGGGAAGGGATCTACAGACAGTGTTTTATGGAAATTGACTCTTTTATTTGACTTCTATCAGATCTCCACCAGAAGACAAAGTTTCAAATTGCATCATGTTCGTGCTGTGTGTGTTTGTGTGAGCAATATTTGCAGCTCCCACTCCAACTAATGTGCTTTAAATAGGAGAGTGCTTGTAGTTTGGCAGGACTTATTAAAATGATTTATGCTAGCATTGCATGACATCACTGGAAGCCAAAGTACAAGATAAAAACCCAAATTAATTAATCTATTTGCCAGACACACATACTCCGCGAGTCGTGTAAAAGCCAGCCTATCAATAATATCTAAATATAAATGTAGACATACAGCTGTGGATGGACTATCATGACCACTTGAAACTTACCTACAAACACAAAAGAGTAGTAGAACCACCAACATTCCAACAAACCCCAGAACTGCAGAGGGAGAGGGGGTCATTATTACCCACAATGCACGAGCAATTACAATGATGTTTTTTTTTTAAAATGATAATAAATAAGGATTGACTAAAATAACAATTGAAAAATTATGGGTATGGAGTTTATTTCCAATTGCTGTATTTGATTTGAAAACATGAAGCATTAAGAGCACATTTTGGATAATAAAATGTTCCTGTGTTTCTCAGATCAACCCATAGTTTCCTAAGCTGACCAAGGCAGACAATGAATATAGAACCTTGAAAATATGGACTGAGATAGCATGTGGCTGAGGTAGCCATGCCATGAGTCAAGTGTGCCCAAACACACATCTGCTGAACTGTGTCAACAGTGGAAAAGCCTATGTTTCAACATTTCAACACTAGCATTCCGTTCAAGAGAGGCAGAATCACTGAAAACCATGGCATGTGGCCAACAAGGAGCTACCAAAATCAGCGTCACGGCCGCTACTCTTTTTGTGTGATCACACCCTGATATGATGATCAGCTATTCAAGGCTCTGCATCCTGGTTTCCAAGACACCAAAGCAGGTAGTTTAACTGGATCAGAGCAGATCAGAGCTTAGTGGGTTTAAACTGTTGAGCTATTACAACATCAACATCAGCAAAGCTGCTCTGAATTCCCAGTGAGTTAAAAATAAATACATGTCTCTTTTCAGTCCTGTTTGATAGAAAAAGAATAAATGGGCTCCAAAGAAATCAGCCTTTCATGAATATATTGTTGCCACACAGACCATTTTACCAAAGAGGAACTTTTATTTCTACAATCTTTAATTCAACAGTCTCTTTAATGTATATTTATAAGTCATAGTATTTACAGTATATATCTGTAGAATATACAGTACATGAAGAGTGATATACCCTCACATCTCCAACAGATGAAGTTCAGTCAGTTCAGGCTTCATACATATTCATGCTCGGTCCTTAATGTGAATTTGATGCAGATGTGAGTACCTATTCTTAGATTCAGTCTGGTGACATGCTACATAAGGCAAAGCAACACACACATCTTATACAAGCTGGAGTCTAATGGATCTGTTTGTTAGAGTTTTCACACTTTAGTCAACAATGTGAAAATTAGATAGGGCAAAATCTCATTAACTACCTTTGTAGCAACGACATTTCATTTGCATCTAGCAAGACAAAAGTACATCTCTCCATTTCACACTTTACTTTTCCAATTTCCTCCTCAGTTACACCAGAGAAGGAAAGAATGTATGACATTTCCGCAGCATGTTATTAATACACAGATGTCAAATGCAGCACCATACAGTAAAGTATTTGCATTGCATATTTTTTCATGTGAGCTTGTGACAACTGTTAATGACCTCTTAACCACCTCATTCACAAACATTCTATTCTCCCATCAGTCTCAGACTCGGGGTGCAGTCTGGTGACCAGTATGGTACTACTACTTCAGCTTTTATCATCTTTTTTTTGTCTATGTAGCACATATATTTTCCTTGGAGTCCATACATACAATATGTAGTACATTATCACACTACCAGACTAACAACTGTTGTATCGATCTCATATACAATGGGTTTTACATCAGAAATTTGACATCACGTTTACGGGGCAGAACATGGGTAAATTCTGCTGAGCAGAAGTAGTTAAGAATAGTCTGCCTATTCAGCAAGTGATAAGGTGTCAACGTCATTTCTTGTTTGTTTCATATATATATATATCTCTATATATATTAATATATTATATATATATATATATATATATATATATAATATATATATTATATATATTATATAATATATTATTATATATATATTATAAATAAATAAATAAATGCTGTAACTGGAAAAGGACAAGTTTGGGAAATTGAGTTACACTACTTTCACACCAAATAACTGCTGAAGTTTCACCTCAGTATAATACTATAAACTGGAACTGTATTGTAGCACAGCAGTAGTATTACTTTGTATCAACTTCCCTGCTTATAATAACCATACGTGAATATTTAGACAAATAAAACATTTGATCCTTTGTCTGCCTGACCATCAATCCAGTGTGTAGATTTAGCGCTATCTAATGTGTAGGCTGTAGATTGCAACCCAATGATACACCCTTTCCAAGAATGGGATACAGTCATTGCAAAACTGTCGGAAAATAAATAGATAAATAAATAGGCCATATCTAGCGCCAGTGTTTAGTATGTCTGTTCTGGGATACTGTAGAAAATGGCAATTCACCACCAAGAAAGACACATTTAAAGAGAGAGCACCACTTTACAGGACAGGACTGCAAAAAAACATGACTGCTCTTTAAATACTCAGATTACATGGGACATTTTCTGGAGTTGTTCTTTCCATAATTATGCACTTGGCTGGTTAATAGATTTTTTGGTACACTTTATTTGAGGGGTTTCATAAGACTGACATGACATTGTCATAACTATGACATGACACTTGTCATGAACTTAATGAATGTCAATGACTGCTGTCATTAAGTGTCATGCGGTTTCTTATGTCATCTTTTACTGTCAACTTGACATTGTTTGGGGTGTCTTTATGACAACTTGACATTTACCAAGATGACATAGGCTGACCATGTCTTTGTCATGACAACTTGACATTAACACGGCACTTAGTCAGTAAATATCTTTGTCATGACAACTTGACTTAAGCAAAACCACATAGCTGAGAAGTGTCTTTGTCCTGACAACTTGACATTACCAGCATGACCTGCAGGTGACTTTCGCTTCAGCCTTGCACCAGCCCACTCACTAGCTTGGACCTGTGGGCGCCTAGGACTGGGGTGAGACACACTAGGGGTAAAAACCAGGGGCTCTCTCCTTGGGCCCTGGGGAGGAAAGCTTACTAACCTACTTACAGCACAGCTGCTAGTGCCTCAGCGTTAACATGCAAATGCTAACATGCTAATGCTAACATGCTGGTGTAACCCAGATAAAAAAAAACTGTGCATTAAAGGTATATTTCATTGTGCATTAAAAACAGACAGATAATTAACTAAAAATGTGTTAAAAATGTATTAATTTCATATCTAAAAAAAAGAGAATATGTGAGTTAAAAGACTGTCAATTCATGAAGAAAAGAGTATTTGTGGTTATTCATGTGGAAAAACTAGGGGAACTTTAATTTGAAAGGGATGAGTTGTGGTCCCGGTCTGTCATACAGTCAGAGGGGACGCCGTCTGTAATCCCACCTGACGCGGTTCACTTTTCGCTAACCTCTAGAAGGAGCAAGAGGAGCATGTTCTGGACACGGTCTTAATGTCAGGACGGAGAAAACAGAAAAGTGGATAAACTGGAAAAAAGTGATTTAAAAACTCGGAAAAAACCAACGGAGGAATCTCCCCGGAGACCACCACCTGCAGGAGTGCAGTTGGAGGATTCGCTCGGGTGAAGAATCGCAGCGGTGAGAGATCGTCTGCTGTGCTAATGCTAATGCTAAAACGCTAATGCTACAAGCTAAACGGCTAACTCCGTGAGCTAACCACTAGCCTCAATGCTAATATCGGGCGCTAGCTCCGGGGCTAATCAGCACTGCTAGTCACACCAAGTATTGATGAATAGCTCTGATGTAACAATTTTGTCTAGCTTTTACTTGAGTTATGGTGTGCTTTGTGTGACTGTGACCATATTTGTTTATTTTAAGCACATTAAGTATGGTTTACTGGGAACATTACAAGAGTTTACATTTTGGTTATTGTGTAATTATATGTTAATTGCTGTAAATGCATATATATATGTGAGGTCTGTTAGAAAATAATCATTTGTATCATTAATTCTTATAATATACCTTTGCTTCTGAGAAATTGTGATTTATTTTGCAATACAAGTTTAGTTAAAGCACTTATTCTCTACAGAATATAGGACAATTTAAGATTCATAGTTTAAGATCTGAGAAATTGAAGAAATATGTTCTGATCCTACTTATTGTAGGTCAGGTTTTTGAGGAACCCTTGGATTTCGATAGAGCCTGTCTGGAGGACGGGCCAGGAGAGACGCTGATGGCGAGCCGGACCCTGGAGGATCGTAGACGTACACGCGGGAATTGAATCCTTTTGCTCACTTTTACACATAGACACACACCCCCACACAATCGTGTGGCTGGACTGACACCTAAGGGTGCAGTATTGTGGAAATGAACAAACAATAAGAAAAAACACGCGCAGCTGCGAAATTTTTATTTTGTTTATTATTTTCTATACCTACCCGGTAAGTGTTGTATGATTTCATGTGGTTATTATTCTCCCCAGCTTCATATTAAAATAGGGGAGCATTGTTCTCATTAACAAAAAGAGCCACAGTGTCGTGTCGTTCATGTGCATCGGTTGGTTACACCTGGGCTCCGTAGCCGAATTTAAATCTTCTGTTTCTTATTCTGGCCATTAGTTCAAGTTATTATTATCATTACTAATACTTTTCTGCTTCAGAAGGGTTACACTAATATTAACTGTTAGCCCATCAGCGCTAATGTTAACATGCTAACATGCTAATGCTAACATGCTAATGCTAACTGCTAGCCCATCAGCGTTAACATGCTAATGTTAACATGCTAATGTTAACATGTTGATGTTAACATGTTAATGTTAACATGTTGATGTGCTAACTGCTAGCTAAAAATGCTAATGCTAATTGCTAGCATGTAAGCGCTAGCTGCTCCTGTGTCTAAATAAACATGTTAAAAATTACTGTTTGAGGTGTGCTTTTTGAATACAGACCCCCAGCAACAGCCCACTCGTCACTCTCAAAATTTCTTTTCTAGTACTGAATTTGATGAGCAGTGTCAGTAATAATGCATGGGGACGACAGGGCCAGAGTCAGGCACACTCAAAATTTCTTTAGAAATTTTTGTAGTTGTCCATATTGTACCAGTTTACTTGAAGTTTATGACAATCATGATGGTGTCATAGCAGGTAAGAACACATTCATGTTGGTGTTGGTAAAGGATCCTATGGTGTAGTAACACTTCATGACATATTAATGAGTAGTCCAAAGTGTACTACTTTACTTGAGCTCAAAGAAAATGCTTATGACACATTCATAATGATGTCATGACGGGCAAAGTCACATTCATGATGGTGTAATGACAAGTAGTAACATTCATGTTGTTGGGGATCTTACTGTGTAGCGTCACTTAATGACATATTAATGAATAGTCCAAAGTGTACCACTTTACTTGAGCTCAAAGAAATTGCTTATGACACATATATGATGGTGTAATGACAGGCAGTAGCATTCATGATGGTGTAATGACAGGCAAAGTCCGATTCATGATGGTCTAAAGATAGGCAATGACATGAGCGTGAAGTATCATGTTGATACAAAGCCAAGAAATGAATAAAACAAGTTTTAACTGTTGGTCCTGCCACGGAAGGAGATGGCTGAAAGTGACAGGTAAGTTGTCTTGTGTAACGATAGCCAGTTGGTAGCTGTGCTGTAAGTAGGTTAGTAAGCTTTCCTCCCCAGGGCCCAAGGAGAGAGCACCCTGGTTTTTACCCCTAGTGTGTCTCCACCCCAGTCCTAGGCGCTCACAGGTCCAAGCTAGTGAGTGGGCTGGTGCAAGGCTGAAGCGAAAGTCACCTGCAGGTCATGCTGGTTAAGTTGTCATGACAAAGACACTTCTCAGCTATGTGGTTTTGCTTAATGTCAAGTTGTCATGACAAAGATATTTACTGACTAAGTGCTCTTGGTTAATGGTCAGCCTATGTCATCTTGGTAAATGTCAAGTTGTCATAACAAAGACACCCCACACAATGTCAAGTTGACAGTAAAAGATGACATAAGAAACCGCATGACACTTAATGACAGCAGTCATTGACATTCATTAATGTTCATGACAAGTGTCATGGCATAGTTTTGACAATGTCATGTCAGTCTTATGAACACCCCTTCAAATAAAGTGTTACCGATTTGTTTGTTTGTTTTGTGGTTTGTTTTTATTATAGTTAATTGTTAGATTTTTACTGTGTTCACATTATTACAATGGCTGCCAAAAGATTCCTTCTGGGCATAAGTGTGTGAGTGGATTGCAGTGTTTTTCTCTCTAATTACACCAACAGCCTGATTTATTCTTTTTTTTTTTCAATTCAAATCAATTTCAAATAAATAAGGTAACCGTGATTTCTGTATTATTATCTTGATTATTAATTTATTATATCTAATAATATCTATATGTAATCTATCATTTCACATTGGCTGGATTCCATGTGTGCTGCTGTGGACTGGGACCAGCTAAAAGTAGCATCTCTGACACTCCCAGAGAAACCCAGAGAGAGCAGAGAGGGAAGTCAAACCGGCAGTAGTAACAGCAGCAGCAGCAGTGTGTTCTCAATCTTACTGGCTGGCTATCAGCTGCTGCCATCTGTGCCAGCCACATCTCACATTCAGCTTTTCTTTCTGAGCCCAGAAATTGAGCAGGCAGATTCTCCTAAAGCCTTGGCATTACACAGGGAGTGGAACAAATGGGATTTCTCTTGTCTTTGATCTTTATTTTCAGTCTGATGCCATCTGCATGAAACGTCTCTAGCCTGGCCCACTACTGCAGACAAGGGAGCCACATTAATATTTAAATGATAGCAATTATCCAAAGAGGCTGCGTGCATACATGTTGTCACATGCCCCATTGTGAAGATGGCAACTGCTTTCACATTCTATTACAGATATGAAAATCACAAGATGGGTATTCTTGCATATTGTGCAGGGATAATCTGATTTATTGTAAATACAGTACATACAGTAGTTTTTAGCAAACCCCTCAAACAAAATGTGCACTGTAAACAGTCAAAGAGATGCGGTTTAGTGTAATGATGTTACTGCTTTTGGTCGTCACATTCAGGGAGATGTTAAAGCATAATCACATGTAATTACAGTCCATTAGCAACAGCAGCACGGTGTGGAAAGGATGAAAGAGAACTAATCCTTAGGAAAGGTGGATGCTGCTTCTCCCTGTACTGAGGAGCTTGTGGAATCCTGTTTTCAACCTCCCTGTCTGTTCAGTGAAAATTAAATATGAAAGCAGCATTTCTCCATAGAAAATTTCTATATTCTGTTTTGTTTTGTTTCAGTGTTTTTTTTAAGCTCTACTCGAGTTATTCTGCATAGTAGGACGTGTTTTTTTGCTTTCTGTCTGTTAGTGAGATAGATCAACCTTCAGTCTGTAAAAAGGAAAAAATACACTTGCTCAATAATTACTGCAAAATATCTTGTATAAGCGAAACACAAATGGAAACGTAAAAATTGTGATTTGTACTGGATTTGGGATGAACTATATATCTATATGTGACAAGTCTGCATACAAATGGGAGACTGAACAGCTGGTCTGCTGGTGCTGTCAGAACAACCTGGAGCTGAACATGCTCAAAACTGTGGAGATGACAGTGGACTTTAGGAGGAGCCCCCCCTCACTGCCACCCATCACCATCACCAAGAACACCGTGTCTGTTGTGGAAACCTTCAGGTTTCTGGGATCCACAGTCTCCCAGGACCTGAAATGGGAGACCAACACAGACACTATCATTAAAAAGGCCCAGCAGAGGTTGTACTTCCTGCGCTAGCTCAGGAAGCTCAACCTGCCTAAGAAGCTGCTGATACAGTTTTACACCGCCATTGTTCTGTCTGTTCTCTGTTCATCCAGCACTGTTTTGTTTGGATCGGCCTCCAAACAGGATAGAAACAGACTCCACCGGACAGTCAGGACTGCAGAGAGGATTATCGGTGTCAGCCTGCCCTCCATCCATGACTGGTATGTGTCCAGAGTCAGGAAACGGGCAGAACACAACTCTGGCAATGCTTCTCACCCCGGACACAATCTGTTTGAACGTCTCCCCTCTGGCCGGCGCTACAGAACACTGTATGCTAAAATAAACAGAAACAGGAACAGTTTCTTCCTACAGGATGTCACTGTGATCAACAGCTATAACCAAACACACAATGAAAATAACATTTTCTGTCCCTGTCCCATTAAGTAAATCTTAATCTTAATAAAAGTAGATTGGGAGCCAGAGCTTTCAGCTATCGGGCTCCTCTTCTGTGGAACAAACTACCATTCTGGGTTCGGAAGCAGACACGGTCAACACCTTTAAGAATAGACTTAAGACTTTCCTTTTTGATAAAGCTTATAGTTAGGGCTGGCTCAGGTCATCCCTTAGTTATGCTGATATAGGACTCCCCCTTCCTCCCCTCTGTCTCTATCTGTCTCTTTCAGGGTTGTGCCTAGTCAGGCACGGTATTGGTTGAAGATGCAGTCACATCTCCCTTACTGAAAACTTTCTCTCCCCCATATCTCCATTACAGTTTCTAGTTAGTTTATGACTTGCTGCTGCTGTGCATCTGTGTCTCTCTATCTCTATCACAGGTTCCACTGCTACTGTAATCATTTTATCATTCATTGTAATTCATTGTCATTTCATCATTCATTGTAATTCATTGTCATTTTATCATTCATTGTAATTGTACAGTATGTTTGTGTTGATTTGTTCTGTACACGTGACATCTATTGCACGTCTGTCCGTCCTGGGCTCTTCCTGCCTTTGACTCTCTCCAGCTCACAACTCATCACCCCCCTCAGACCTGCACCCCTCCTTCCCCATACTCCCTCACTCCAAATAAACCTTTTTTTTTTTGTCAGTCAGAGCCTCATTTTTGGGTTCCTTTGCTAAGTTGTGACATGGCTCGACTGCACTGCAATGGTGTGACGCAGAATATGGCCCAAAATCATCAAATAGAAACAATCAGATGCAAGAATGTTTAGGCACACAAGGGTCACAACCTGGAAATCAATCTAAGAGGTGGAGAAATCAGAGGTAGGTCAAACAGGTAGGTCAGGTAAAACAGAGTACCCCACATTCTCTTTCTGCCCTATGAAAAAAAGAATTCAACACATTCTCCTGTTGGTCCTCCTGTTTTTTTCATTTCAACATGTTATCTACTTCCAATAGGAACAAATGCACATCACACACAGAGTCTCAAATGATTGGTTTCTCCAATCCCAACCTCTCAGACCTCAACAGTAAAGCACACAGAGCACACACCATAGAACATAACCCTAGGCACCCCATAACCCATTCTTTACACTGCTTTGTTGGTCATAGATAGAGATCCCAGGCCTGGAAGTGGGTACTCTATGGCAGGAGTTCCCTTCTGCCATGGATTCACTGCAGAGAAAAACTTGCGTGTTGTGTGGGGGTGGTATGTGTATAGGATGTGTTTATAAATGTGGATGTGTCCAATAGGTGGCCTATTAAAAAAGGATAAGTGAAGCTTACCTTTCCCAAAATCACCACTGAAATAATAACCACTGAAAAATAATTCACTTCACCAAAATGAATTCTACTTATTTTGTGCTGCTCTTGTGTAATGAGATTAAATATCTCAACCACTATATTGTCAATGTTTTATCAGATGATAAGCAGTATGCACACGCAAATATAGATGAGGTTGCTTTATTCAGAGCATTTTGTACCTTGTTATTTACAGCCCACCTGCAGTGCTCTGGCAGGAAAGACAACATGCAGAGGATCCCGATTGAATGATGGTATAAGACTGCTTCTTACCATGTTAGTGTAGTGCCAGTCAAATGTTTGTAAATGTCAGTGTGCCGACATGCTCTGCATTAATGCAAAAATCTCGTGTTTAGATGTGTGTGCAGCCTGTCCGTTTCAAACATTGTATTATTGTGGTGACAAATCTTAAAATAAACTCTAGACTGTGGAGCCACGAGCACTCAAGTTTGTATGTGGGTGCAGTTAGCTGTTTCCTTCCTTCAGTTGCATATGTTCCTCTGCAACATATATACTGTTTTGTATATATGGTCTGCTTTTAGTATGCTCTGGACCTTTTCTATGAGTGCCCTTAATAAAGTTATAGCATAATAATAATTATGACTTGAGGACTTTCTGGCAATGACTGGCCGACAGCACCTCCATAACTCTTTACCCTGGATGGGAGGATGTGCAAAGTTAAGGGAGTGATGATATCAGAATGTATGCATTCATATTCCATGATGTTTGGTGTTATGAAAACTACCAAAAAAAAAAGGAAGAAAACAAACCCTGCTCTGTGCCTTGGCAGACATACAGAAAAATTGAATAACTGTGTGTCACAGTGTGTCTTGCGGCATAAGTTTTTATTCCTCTGTCTTTAACCGGATATGTCTTTGTGTACACCCTCTTTGTGTAAATGAACACCTTCTTCTCCCATAATGACTTCTTAACTGCTGCTGTCTCGTAGCCGTTTGGACGGCCTAATTGGCCCAAATCATCTATTCTCTGCTAGTTTTCATTCTCTGGGCGCTGCTAGGGAGACTCCCCACTGTTAAGGAGCTTGCCTTCTCCTGCCATGCAAATTAGGCCAAGCAGAAGAGAAAACACTGGCAAAATAAACTGTCCTAACAGCCCCCTCACCCCCACTCCCAGCTCCCCACTGCCGTACACCTCATTAACCCACAGAGTGCACAGGAAATGAAACCTCTGACAGGACGTTAGGGAGCAACTAATGACCCAATCAGCAAGGTTGACACCGGTCAAATTAGCATTAAGCAAGTGCTATAGGCATGTATGTGAGTGTGTTTGTGTGGGTAGAAGGTTGAACACGAGAGGCTTTATCAGAGTGGCTGATGGGAGCCCTTAAGGAAAGTTATCCATCTACTGAAACCCAAACCTCCATGACTCCACAGCAAAGAGAGGGAAATAAAAGTAGGAGAAGTTCTCCAAAGTAAAAAATGTTGTTAAAAGTTTGATATATACACTGTGTGTATCTGTGATGCATCACAGCCTGCATTCATCTACAGAACATGTCGATTTGTGTAAAGCCTCTCCTCATACAGTGAATTTGCATACTAAATGAAGCCTTATAGGTAACTGTTTGATACTGGTTAATCCATGCAAATCCTACTGAACCCCAGGCTGCCCACTGCCTCTGCATTGTGTGGGCCTGCTGGTGCACAACCTCGTCCATCTCCACACACACACACACACACACACACACACACACACACACACACACACACACACACACACTGATGCACACACATGTTGGCACAAAAAAAAATCAATCAATCAAATATCCTTCAAAATGCAAATAAGTATGTGTTTTCAACAAATACTGCTGTGTGAATGATACGATTACATGACTATAATTATTACATCATAACATCATTTACTATGTGTCATTTTCCTGACTGGATCTCTCATGTTGAAGCACTCTGTGAGGCCAGGAGAATCTTTGAAGAGCCCAACCACCCCATTCAGCATTGAGAGGCTCAGGACGAGCTTCTACCATAAATGAGGACACTGCCTAGGACTATTTATTCCTCATTACTATTGTTGTTGTACTATTATTAATACTTACTAATTGCATTATGAATAGTAGGAGCTCATGAAAATACATTTCACTAGAACTGAATTGGTGGTTTTATCTGTTGCTCTTTTATTTGTCTGTCTTTCTGGTGCAGTCGAGGTATGGAACTGTGTGAAGCAGCAACATGCTGATGTACATGTCAGACATAAAACAAGAAGAAGAGAGGCAGTCCTGCAACAGTGCTGTTATTTATGTTTCCATCAGCTTTTATTGCATCATCGCTTCATCTCTATATACAATATGTGACATGAGCACAAGGAAAATATTGTTTTGCATAAAAACATCAAATTTATTTTTATTTTGGTTCACACTGTTGTTAAACGACCCTCTGGGTTTTTTAAAGGTTACTTCATATTTATTCATTCACTTATTGGGGGACAAACTGTGGTTAGATGGTAGCTGGCTTACTGTATTATTTTACATTTATGTAAATTTGAGGCAAATGCCAACAAACAATCCTGGACGTTCATGGTCCTGGCAAATAAAAAATATCCCAGCAGCTTACCTGGTCCAGTGTAACCTGAGTCTACCATGATGGTCCAGGTTTGATTCCAACCCATGGCCCTTTGCTGTCATCCCTCTCTCTCCCAGTTTCCTGTATATCTTCAGCTGTCACTACAAATAAAGGCATAAGCCACCTACCCCCACCAAAAAGAAAAACAAAACATGGAAAGCTGTGGTAAACAATCTCAGCATATGTTTCCAGGTTCAGTAACTTGTGTCATTGCAGACTGTTTGACAGCTCCAGACATGCATGTGAGATACAGCCAGTGTCAGCAGCAGCTGTCTCTCCAGGAAGAATGAAATTTGGATACCATAAAACTTTTCATAATGCCGTAGTCAATTCAATTGAATGGTCAGATTACCATCCACATACTGTATGTGGATTTCATATTTTGGGTCGTCAAGACCACAATACTAAATTTTTCTCTACAAGGGCTTGGTGTCCACATACAAGGGCATTATACGCTCGGCGCTCTCGAACACAGCAGGATGAGGTTGATGTCTCAAGCAATGTCCCTGAAGACACAACACCAGGACCAAGCCATCAAGAACAGTCCAAGAAAGGGCGCGGAATGCGATGGAGAGCTTCTCCGCTAACGCCAAATCAAGCCTAGTTTGAGCATAAGGAGGAAACTGCGCAGGACAGAGAGAGCTGGACCCCACTAGACTACATAGAACAGTGTAGTGTGATAAACTCTGGAAGGTGAGGCCTTTTCTGGACCTCATTCTGAAAGGCTGCAAATCTCAGGCTCGACCAGAATGCGTTTCCATTGATGAGCAGATGATTCCATTCACAGAAGCTTGTCCATGTTGACAATATCTGCCAATGAAACCAAACCCAGTTAGCATGAAAAACTTTGTTTGTTCAACAGCCGATGGCATTGTGCTGGACTTTATCAATATATATCCCAATCAGACACAACAGTATCCTCACCATCATTACAATGGGAACAAGTCTTATCCATTTATCCATCATTCCTAATGCTGATCTGGAACCAGATTTGTAAAAATACCAATATGCAGCTCATACGATATAAGATAATCCAGAGAGTTCACTTCACTGGTTAATATTTGTAGTTCAGTGAGGTTCTACTTTGACTTTTCAGAGCAGAGCAATTTTTTTCTTTTTTCAGTACCATCATTACTGACAGAACACTCAAAATGTTTTTTGAAGGATTTCAACTTTGAGGAGAGAATTTAAAATAAAAGATACTGTCTCATAGTTAAGGATTATACGGAGCCCGTCAAGTGACATGGGTGAAAAAAAAAAAAAATCCGTGGCCAATTAATAACGCATGGGAACGAGATCCTATTCCGTGGCCACGACTTGCTTAATGTGTGGGAACGAGATTAATGAGAAATTAATTAATTAACATCGAGAAATGTTAGTCATTTCATCAGTGAGACTGTTCACTTTCTTTCTGGCATCAGTAGCTTTAGCTGAAAACATAGACAATTTTGATCTGATTTTGTTTTATTTTAATCTAGGGATGAATTATAATGATCGTCTTAAGTCACTTGCAGTTAGACATTTTCATTCATACAATAATGTCCTACAATTCTAAAGTGAAGTATAACTTTAGTGCACATGAGCCACTGGCCTGATCAGGTCAACAGAGTGTTTTAATGTACAGCCCTGGTTCTAGTTGAGTTATAGGTTTATCATCTTGAGTATAATTTCTTGTTCTGTAAACTGTATTTGCACAATTGACGACCGCTCTAAAACTGGACACCATCCTATCAATCTGGAACTTGAATCATCTTGTTCCCACGTGTTATCAATTTGTGGCCACGGAATACATATTTTTTTCTGACAAATGTCAACAGATGGGCTTGATCTCATTCCTATGCATTAAGCAAGTTGTGGCCATGGAAAAGGATCTTGTTCCCACGTGTTATTAATTCGTGGCCATGGAATTTTTTTATTTTTTTTCCCACCCATGTCACCAGACAGGCTCCGTAGGATTACACCATGTAAAGCAGAAAAAATACGTAGAAAATGTAATCTTAACCAAATCAAAATCAGGTTCAATCAGTCTGCATGAAGAATTTACAATTCTGAATTGGATCTTGATTAAAGAATTAAAAAAATAAAATAGCAAAACACTGTTCCCCACTACTTATTTTTTTTACTAAATTAACTAACTTCTTAAATGGCAACTCGTAGCAGGGTTGTCTGGTGGTTGGGGGTGAGGGGAGTTGAGGTGGGTGTGTCTATACGTGCTGAATTTAACCGCTGTGAAACAATCAGGAAATTACTTTTTATTTCTTTCTGGCATCAGTAGCTTCAGCCGCAAACATCAAGACCAGCGCTTGCTCACTGTTATTGTTACTCTATGTCTCTCGACCAAAGCTCTCTCTCTCTCTCTAATCATTGGACACAAATCAAATTAAACTTCTTTGTGTCATTATATTTTGGAGCGTAAATTGCGAGTCAGACTCAGATTTAGAAGCTGCTACATGAAATAACAAAGTGAGAACACACACACACAGGTAGATGATCAGAGTTTAGTCTGTGAATCCACCTGGATAGTCCCTGCTTCAGAGACATTTCAGGCTGTCTGTGGAGGTTTGACCAATCTGAGTGTCTGATTGTCTGCCAGAGCGTAATGTCAGGCTCTGTTTTTACAAAAGTTAGATCTGGATCAACCTCTCCCACACACGTGAGAGCTGTTTTTTGTACCACCCCTACTCAAATTAATGGAAAAACCTCCTGTCTGAATCCAGCCTAAGAGTGTTGTTGCTGAATTGAATTAAGTGGCTTAAATAAGAAAATGGACAATATCAAAGATATAATCTATAAACAATAAAAATGAGCATCACTGTATTTTTACATAAAGTATATATCCTGTTAAACATGATCTACAAAGGATTAAAACAGAATATTAATTATTCTTGTAATGTTTTATGAACAAAGAAACAATTTGTCACTTGTATCCATTATATGTAGACCAAAATACTCTGGATTCATATGCAAAATCTTGTAGAAGAAATGTAGAAGAACAGGTCACATGGTTGAGTTTATGATAGTGATATGCAACACCCTGCAAAGAGTGAAGAGGTGGTGCTCTACGATTATTAGTTAAAATAGTTTTCTATTGTATTCTATAACTCATTTCACTGATTGCACCTGTATGATTATATCTGATGAAAATTAACTTGAACTGAATTATTTTTATAATGGTCATATTGATTTGACATGATTGTCATGTTAGGGGGAGTGGTGGAAAAAAAAAGTGAAAAAGTGGAATGAATTATTTTTTTCACAGAACAAAAAGGACGAGTACTTAAATATCACTACTATTAATACTATTAATAAAGAGTTTTATGAAAAAGATATATGAGCTGCAGGTTGTGAGTGAAGAAGAGCAGCCCACACTTAACAGGTGTCATTTTGTACAATAACAGCAGCCCAATCTCACTTAAGAGAATAATAGTATTGGAGATCATTAAAACCTACTAGCTTCATTACACAGATAAAATGTGAGAGTTCATACAATCAGGCACCATTTAGTGGAATCCATTTCCTTCTTCAAATGAGGAGAGCCAATCGTCTTTGAACATAGTGTATGTATTTGATCCATTTAGCCACTGACCTCATTCACTGTCACACTTCCCATTTTCACGAGCTTAATTGATCCTGAATGTTCCAAGCTTTGCGGTGTTTCCCCCAGTGTCACTGCATTTCAGTAAGATCATGCACTTTGCAAAGGCAGTGACATTTAAATTTTTAATTAGTTAGGTATTTGCTTTTTAGATGGAAGATGTGCTGGTGCCTGGAGGATTTTAGTGCAATAGATCCATGAATTCATTCACTTTAATTGCACATTACACATAATGAGATGTTGGTAATAGGTGGAGGTAAAAAAAGAGAATTCAATGTTGTCGCCAAACAACAATACTGGACTGAAGAGAGCCAGAGAGCAGGATTTAACATCTCACAGAACATTTCAGACAATGTGAGGAAGGTGTTATCTCCCCTCTTTCTCTGCTTTGGGATGAAGGAAACAAGGACACATAGACATGCTGTATATGAGGATTAAACAGAGTCAAATATACACGTGTTGGTATGAACATGCATGAACACAGTGACAGCTCTGAACTGCTGTATTTTCAAAATTATTTAAATTCTATTGTAAGCACGTCTCTCACTTCGATAATCATCATATGATGTGTGTGAAGAAGTGGACCAGCTGTCATGAATCATGTTGACTGGAGACAGAAAAAAAGGAACCGTGAACAAAAAGAGCCAATCATCACAGATGTTTAGTGAAGTGGTGAATAAATCAAAACCTTACAGGAAGCAGAAAACAACCAATGAAATGGTGACATTGTCCCAGTCTTCAAGTATGGCCCACTGGGTGATTCGAGTTCGACACCCCTGCTTTATATCATTACAAAACTGTACTGTAAGCCCCACTGACTCATGGGCTACTATAATGTATAGTAGCACAGGATTTTTCAATGTTCTTTCTATTTCAGTTAGTAATAATCATATGTCAAATATGCATCCAATGTTGATGATCCCCCAAAGTGTTGATCAAAGTGATTTGATGGTCACATAAAGCAATTCATTAGAGCACTAACTATTTAAAAAAGTTGATCCACAGAAAATTCATTGACTACTGACTACTATTTAATAATTAATTTTTGTGTAAGTACAAAATAAAGTAAAAAAAAAAAAAAAAAAAAAAAAAAAAAAAAAAAAAAAACATTTTATGTTTCCTTTTCTCAAATAAGAGCATTAATTGCTTCCCCTTGTCCAGTAAGTGCACTGGTACATTTTGGGTTTGGACGGTCAAGGCAGCCTGCCATGTCACTTCGCAAAGACAGGACATCAATGTGTCGGTCGGAACTAGTAGTCCTAGTCCTAGTATAGTCTCGTAAGAGTGACTTTCTGTTTGTTTTAGTCCTAGTATAGCCCCGTAAGAGTGACTTTCTGTTTGTTTTCTTATTAGGGCCCGAGCACCGACAGTGGTGCGAGGACCTATTGTAAATGAAGGAATTTTTCCGCATTATTAATTTACTTCTTCTCCGTCTTCTGGGATGAATTACGTGCTCGTAACGTTCGCGAATAGTCACAAATTTTTGCTGGAGCGTAATGCCTGTGAAAAAAATTGATAATTTGGCAGTTGTGTGCATTGGCGGCGCAAAATGGCTCTATAGGGCCCCCTAAAAAATGTAAAAAACTGCAAATAAATGGGGTGACTTTAGCATAGACCAGGTTACTCTTAAACCATGGGGGATTAAAAGTTAACAAAAACCTTTCCAAAGTCTAAACGCTGTGGCCGTGGCGATGCCTCTTGGACCAAACTTGGTTTCTTAGATTAGTGAAGAAAATTTTCTCTGCCAAGAGTGATTTTCATTTGGTAATAAAAACTTTATTTTGAAACTTTTGTCTGAGAGTTGTGCATTTGGGTTCTGGTCCATAGTTCGGTCGTGACAGTGTTTGCTTTTTCATATATGATGTTGTCTGCAGTGTTACAAACCGGGCCATATGGCCAAGACAAAAGGAGGGAGACGCACACAACAAAGCCAATTAACAAATTATTTATTAGTATTGTGGAAATAGGGTTAGAAATATCAGACAACTATTTAGTTAGATTTGTTGAGTCAGATCTGAGTTCAGCGAGCACAGATGACACAGTGTTACCATCTGATAACAGATTCACTAGAGTGTCGTACCCGATGGCCAGTGATCTTTGTAGTTCCAGCATTCTCATATGAGGTGGAGTATGCTCTAAGAGAGGGCAACTCTGCATTTGTGAAAGAGGGTAAAACTATCAAGTTGACCAGAGATCAAAAACACAACCTACTAGATGTAATGGCTGCTGAAATATATAAGCATAAAGCATATCCTAGTACCAAACAGATTAGCAAGGCTGCAGAGGATCTGTGAGCAAACACCCGTCTGAAAGAAAACAGTTCCAAAACAGGGTATGAAGGTTGGAAGAACGGCCTGCCCTTTAAAATGGGCAACTACAGGACCAAACTGAGCAGGGCTGGGATAAAAGATGTGGTGGTGAATGCAAGTAGTACAGCAGGACCAGTCCAGAAGGCGCAGCATCCAGGACCAACATCAAAAACCCAGAAGAGGGGAAGGCTTTTTTTTTTTTTTTCATTTTGTAAAATACATGTTGTTGCTGCCCCCGTTCCACGGCAGTACATTGCTTAGTTTCTGTTCTGGTCCTCCTGTCTGCCTCTACAAACTGGGGGTGTGCTGACAGCTGTCTACATACATACACCGACTATGGATAAGAACCTCATACAACCACAATTCAAAATACCTGAACTATCTCTTTAAGTGGTGTTTAGGTTACACAAATGTTTAAAATGTGCTTAAAAATCAGATCTCATCCTGCACAAACAGACTAAAAATTATGAAAAAAATGAAAAAATGAAATAAGCATCATAGTCTCATCTCTTTCTGTCTGCGCAGTTGGTTTGATAAGTCATGGCGTATTTAGTTTGTTCTTCTTTTGTTTATTCTTCTAAACTCAGAAAGCTTTAATGTCCAGATCCTCATGAATATTCTAGGTTTGAAATGATCGGGGTTGCTCTGAGTCTGGCATGAAGCAGTTAAAAAAGAGAAATCTATTTTTCTGAGCTAGACATTGGTACCAATGAAAAAAATGAAGGAAAAAAAAACACAGTCCTAAATAAGGTTCCAGATAGTTTGGATCCATTTTTTTTAAAACTGGCTGCTGACTTAATTGCTGAGCCCTTAACTAATATTTTTAATCTAAGCCTCAGCACAAATAAATTTCCTAAAGTCTGGAAATCAGCGTTTGTCCTCCCACTGCTAAAAGGAGGCGAACCCTCAGTTGTTAATAATTACAGACCTATCTCCAAATTATGTATTCTGGCAAAAGTGTTTGAAAAATTGGTATGTGATCAACTGAAGGATTTTTTGGAATTTCGGAACATTCTAAATCCCCTTCAGTCAGGTTTTAGAAAACATCACAGCACCACTACTGCTGCTTTTCAACTTTTACAGTCCGCTTTTGATGCAGTGCAGATCCGTTTGGAGAAACTAAAACTGGTTTTAAATGCTGATAAATCTAAATTAATGTTTTTCTCAAATTCATCTGTTCCCATGGAAAATATCCCTTCAATCAGAACTGCCCGGGGTGAAACTCTAGAGCTAGTCACCAGCTATAAGTACCTGGGTTTCACTATTGATGAGGAGCTCTCATTTAAATTGCATATCAAAAATTTGATATCAAAACTAAGGGTGAAGCTCGGTTTCTATTATAGAAATAAATCATGTTTTTCTCTCAGAGCTCGGAAGCTTCTAATATCAGCCACTTTCCTGCCTGTACTTGATTATGGCGATGTTGTATATATGTCTGCGTCAACCAGCTGCCTTCTTCCCCTGACTCCTGTGTATCACTGTGCTCTGCGGTTCATCACTGGTTGTCGCCGCCTCACCCATCACTGTGAACTATATACAAAAGCTGGCATGCCTTCCTTGGAGATGAGACGCTACACACACTGGATAACTCTGGTGTATAAGGCTCTTCTTGGCTTAACTCCCACTTTTTTATGCACTTTCCTTCGGAGAACCGAAAGCCGTTATGCACTACACTCAAGTGATTTTCTACATCTTGCTGCGCCTCGAGTCAGAACTGAAACAGGTAAAAAAGCATTCAGTTTCTCTGCCCGCGTCTGCTTGGAACGCCCTCCATCTTTAAAAAAAGACAATGGAAATCATTTGAACAGTGCTTATGCTTTTAAATTGTTAATGTATCTATAACTATTACTGTTGTTTGTCTGTTTTTTTACCACTATGACGTGTGCTGCCTTTCTTGGCCAGGTCACCCTTGTGAAAGAGGTCTTGATCTCAATGGGTTTTTTATCTGGTTAAATAAAGGTTATAAATAAATAAATAAATAGGTTTTGCATCCAAGAAAACGATGGCAGCTCAGCTGTTCACTTCAGTTCACTTCAGATTTCGTGTGTTTAAGCAGATATTATTCAACAAGGTTTGATTGATTCTAGTTTGAGATCATTTCATATTTTACTACAATGTGTTTCTGCATTGTCTTCAATCCTTTTCAATTATCACATGGAAGTAACAAGGATTTTAGGAAACAGTATGGGGGAGAGGCAATGATGAAGGCAAGATCAGTCTTCAAGACTGCAGATCAAAGGTGTCTGCCTCAGGAAGATTTTCTAGTGTCATTGGCATCGTTACTGTAGTTCAGTCAGCTACTAAAGCAGCATTTTAAATTAATCTACATGATAATTTATGAACTTGAACCAGCAGGTAGCATTTCAATGCAACATTTTCAAGACAATTATCAGTAAACTGGGGTTTAAACCTGGATAATAACAGGGACTACAGATCCTAATCCGAGATACTGACGCTAATGTGAGGTGTGTGAAGTCCAACTGTCATTTTTTTTCTGAGAAGAGATGAGTAAACACTGAGGAGTCAAGGTTCATCATCAAGATGAGAGGTGACAAAATCAGGAATAATTCAAACTCTTGAGTGTCTCTGGTTCAGCAGGTCGTCGCTGTCAGAGAGCCTCTTTATGTGCCCACGTCTCAGCTCCACACATCAGCCATTCGGTTAAGTACCATTTCAGGATAACTGGAAATGTAAATGAGCAGTAATTGTATTATGCCCACTTGTTGGTCCCTTTTAATTTGAGGAACGGAATGTCAAGCTAATATCTTTCTGTGGAGCAGCAGTGAGGTTCAGTAGTTCAGCGATTGACCAAAGGAGACTGCCTAAAGCTCTTCTCATTCACGCACTGTGGTGTTCTTTCTGTGACTCCATAAATCACAGAATAATTGGAAAAAACTTGCTGTCTTAACAGGTTCATCCTCTTGGGAGTATGAATGATCATCAGTATGGCCTCCTTCTTGTCAATAGATGTTTTTTTGAACCTGCACATTTTTACTGAGTAAAGATTTAAATGCACTTCAAAATAAAAGTCTTTACTGAAGCTTTTCCAACTTAGGGATAACTAACTTAGAGTGATCATTCATCATGCTTTCTGTCAGAGACCCAGATGACATCAGAAACCTTTGTTGGCCACCCTGTCTGACTTAGCTACACTGAAGACGAGGGCTTTTCTCACTGTAAACTCCCCACATGGTGTTTATCTGTAGTTTGGTCTGAAACTAGCTTCTTGTATCAATGACTTTCACTGTCAACAAGAGACATATTAATGTCTCCATCACCACTGCTTATCTTACTCAAAGCAAGCTTTCAAACTATAACAAGAGACTCATAAGTGGCGATAAAGAAATATGATGTTAGATGAGTTTTGATTGTTTTATTTACTATGATCCGATCTATTATTGAGACAATTGTTTATTTCCAGGCTATTTGTTGGTCATGTGTGTACTCCACAGTTATGCAGGTTTAGTTTTGCAGGGGATTTGCAGTGATGATTTGGGAATATTTAAACTATCAGACTTATATATATTGTAGTGCTATCCCAAGCAAATGTTGCAACACTCTTTACATTATATATTAAAGTAGCAAAATAAGTCCTCCCTTGGGACCATAGTGGTCAAAGAGTGAGTCCAAGTGATGTTCTGCACCTTTTAGTCCTCTGGTGTGTGTTTACACAGTGTTTATGTTTCAATTTTGTCCATAAAAGGACTGAAGTCAAAACAAATTCCAGGCAGATGTATTTCTTTGACTTCATATCACTGGAGAATTCCTTAAATGTGAGAGCAAAAAGAGAGGCAGATTCCATGGGAATAAAATAAAAATAAAATAAAAATCTGAAACTCATAAACGTCCCAACTGAGCAGCACGTTTCTGGGGCAACTGATTTGAAATAGTTTAATACTTTTTATGTAACTAAAAATAATTAGTGGGGTTTTTTTTCCATTGGGAGCTAATAGGACAGACATTATTCACTGACTTAAAGTACACTTTAATAACATGCATATGAATTTCAATACAATATTCATACTCAGAAACATAATTAAAAGAAAAAGAAAATATACAAGAATCCAAGGTCCTGTAAGGTAAGACAAACATTACTTTGATGATTGCTGTTGTGTCCTGTCCTGTGACACAACGCTGTTTTATGGCAGAAAGGAGTTTCTGTAGGTCTCCAGGGATGTTTCGTCAAATCTTTTCAGGCTCCCCTGCCAAAATAATCTGATATTATACTTTGTGAATTAGACAAAAGAGAGCACAGACACAGCAATCTCCAGCCGGGCAGCACGCACTGAGCCAGAAATGACAAGTCTCCTGTGGAAAGCACTCTTTATTCATACGGCCTGGAAGACCTGAGACTGTTGGGTTGTCTGGTTCCTACACTGTCTCACTTTATTTCTGCCTCAATGTCTTCAGTTACAGTGTCATGTCACAAGGAGTCTGCCATCACCATTCAGGAGCTTAAGATCTCTAGACAGGACACACCTCCTGACAGGATGACTGGAGTGGTGTATGACATCATAATGACATCATATGACAGCTGTGGGGAACACAGCACTGAAACAGTAAGGATCCTGACCGAAGAGAATGAATGAACACCAGAAACAGACAACATCAGCTGTCAATCAACACCAGAGCAAAACCTCTCACAGCACCCACTGGAAAGGTCAAAGGTCATTAGCCAAGAGTCAGTGGACGAAGACAATCCAAACCAACACACAGAGGTACAGAGGCAGACTCTTTATGCTAATACAAGTATGACGTGGTCCCATGTCTCAGTCAGCAGGTTAATGTTCAGTCCAACTGATTCAGACAGTTGTGTTCTTACGTGCAGCTCAGAAGTTCAGGGCTGCAGTGTGCGTGTGAAAGGGACTTAAGTGACACACAGACAGACTTGTTTCTTGCCAGGGAGGTCTTCAGCGAAGCTTTACTGTTGCTTTACTATGCTTACAGTACCTCATCAACACCAGGTCCTGT
This sequence comes from Larimichthys crocea, assembly GCF_000972845.2. Classification (NCBI taxonomy): domain Eukaryota; kingdom Metazoa; phylum Chordata; class Actinopteri; family Sciaenidae; genus Larimichthys; species Larimichthys crocea. The sequence goes on along the minus strand of NC_040011.1, from coordinate 30,960,637 downwards.
CCAGGAGAATAACAGATCTCCTCCTCGATCGCTGGAGTCTGTCAACAAGTTAGTGGTAGATGAAAACAGCTTGCAGTGAGCTGTGCAGCTGAAAAAAGAAGAGAAAATGTCAACGGTGAGTTTGATGGCATTATTTCCCACAGGGTGCTGCATTACTGCTCAGGTATATTTCTTGTCGACCCACAGCAGCAGGGAGGTAATCCAGAGGCTACAATACAGTCAGTACAGTGTAGACAATACACATCAAACCAATGCACAGACGGGACACACAACACCCAGCTGAGCAGGTTGGTACACCACTGTGAGTTATGTAAGCTCTGCTGTGTCAGCCTGTGAAATAAAGTTTCCTAATATGCAGCAAATACAAGGTGGAGACAGATAGCAAAGGTTCTGTAGAGTATCAATTGTTATTTCATTCATTCTGCATATCTGTCTTCAGAAAAATCACACAGGATGTGTGCATTTGTTAACAATCAGAGGTTTGAGAAAACCAGCAAAGAAACAAGTATTTTAAAACATTTTTGTTCTAAAATACTTTAAAATACCTGGATGACTTTGGTGTTTTGGACCCAAACACCTCAGAAACTCTCTTTCTAGAGACTTAGTTACTTTAGACGGGATCACCCTGGCCTCCCGCTCCACTGTAAAGAATCTTGGAGTTGTTTTTGATCAGGATTTGTCCTTTAACGTCCACATAAAACAAATTTCAAGGACTGCATTCTTCCACTTACGTAACATCGCTAAAATCAGACGCATTGTCTCTCAGGCGGATGCAGAAAAACTAGTCCACGCATTTGTTACTTCTAGGCTGGACTATTGTAACTCTTTGTTATCAGGCTGCTCCAATAAGTCTCTTAGGACTTTGCAGTTAATTCAGAATGCTGCTGCAGGTGTTCTGACAGGAACCAAGATCAGAGATCACATCTCTCCCATTTTGGCTTCCTTGCATTGGCTACCTGTTAAATCTAGAATAGAATTTAAAATCCTACTGCTTACCAGATATGATCACCCTGAGAAGTTTGTGCTGTACGTAACACTTTACGGCACTAAGTCACACAGCACCAACTATTTGACTGATTTTGGTGAAACTGGATCATATTTTATGGAGAAAATGCAGGGCCGGTCCTGGCTATGGGCAATGTGGGCGGCCGCCCAGGGCGCATTCTCCGTGGGGGGCGCACGAACGCCCGAAAAAGCAAAAAACCTCGATAATTTTCGAGACCGCTCATTAAGTTAGCGGAGCGGGCACCCCGGGAGCGGGGTGTTGACAAGGCAGAGGGGGGCGTCGGACAGACCGATGGGGGCGCACGCTTCCAGGGGCGCACGGCGCATCCAGGGGCGCACGAGGGGGGGGGGGGGGGGGGGGGGGGGGGGGATTTGCCCAGGGCGCAAATGTGGCCAGGACCGGCGCTGAGAAAATGTTTTCTGCTTTTCACTCTGATGTCCTCCGGCTGCTCTGCCTCAACTCTCTGTGATTTACAGTTTCCTGATAGACAGTGAAGTAAACTGCTGCCAACTGTAGCTGCTGTTAGCTCATGTCATGACTGTGAGCTCAGAGCACCGGGTAGAGAAGGATTTCAGGCACAGGGGAATGCAGATGGTATGCTATGTCTTGTGTCATTGAACTTGTTGATGTTTGGCTGTTAGCAAAGTTGTCAACTCGCTAGTTTTTGAGTAATGTAATCAGGACAAATACTCAAGTACAGCTGAACATATTTACCACAGTGATTACACAATTTCTACATGATGTTGCTCTAAATAACCCAAGTACCCAATGACCCTCGTTGTACACTCTGAATGCCTTCAGCAATTAGGCTCCTCTTCTGTGATACCAGTTTCCAGTTCTGGTTCATGAGACAGACACCCTCTGCACATCTTTGAGCAGGCTTGACCCCCAAATTCTACCGGGCGCTGCAGCTGCCAGAGCTACACACGGCCATTCTAGTCAATGTTTCAAACTCCACCGGCTCCGCCATGGTCCGGTTCAAAAGTGTCCCAGAGGGGGGCCTCTGCTCAGCTGTGCGGTGAATATGCAGCTGTTATTTTTGATGGATGCTGCAAGCAGCCTGCGTCAATCTGCAAAGAGCAGCTCGAGGTGGCAGCACAGAAACAGCATAGAGAATTCAGTCTATTTTCAATATAAAACATGCCGTGTCAACTGCGGTCGTAAAAACAGACATAAGGAAAACAAATGAACTATGTAGCATATTTACACATTCAGAAGCACATAAACCAGGAAAATGACCAAATCTGAGCAAGTAAACAAAGACTGACAGGCTAAATGCTTCTGAAACACTCCCCGTGGTGAAGTTGCATAGAGGACGGACCAAAACAGCATCATGGCTGTGACTTGACAGAGACATACCTTGTGGGGTTTTGGGATCAGACATTCCTTTTTGACAGATACTTAGTTATGCTTCTCTTATATTTTCTATCTCTCTCTGTACATTTTTAGCTGCTCACTCATGGTGGCAAATATTGGGTCTCTGTAAATAATATAATACAGTGATATAATATAGTACGGTCTAGGCATGCTCTATATGGAACGTGTCACGAGAAAACTTCTGTTATGATTTGATGATATATTTTTTTAAAAAGCTGCAAGTGCCCTCAAATACATACTGTATGTTGATGTTCAAGTGAAAAAGCACTTTATTGGCCGGAAGAATTATGAGAAGAGCAAAGGTGGAAGTCAGGTGATGCTATTATAGAATGACAAAGTCGAGAGACAAAGTTAAATTGGACTTATTGTTTTCTGTCCTTACCATGTGTTTATTGTGTTAACCCTGACAAGGCAGCGTCTCATGACTTTATCAATACCGTCATTTTAACTGAAACCATGAGGTTTCCTTCAAACTAACAGTCAGTTTGATGCTTAAACTTAACTTTAACCACAACATTGTCACACCATAAAACAGATTCAATTATTGTTCAACAGTAATGGCATAGGATGGAGTAATGGGACAAATCACACAAGCATTTATATTTATTCTTGATTTCATCTTTTTTTAATTCTCTTTATTATGTCTTCCTTCATTGGCTTTTCTGTATATTGGAAATGTTGTGCCATCTACTACCCCACATATAATCTCTAATCTGCCACACCTAAAGAGTGAGTGAGAGCGTCTCTGCTCAAACCTGCCTGCCCCAGACACACCATACCTACTACTGACTGACGTGCTGACGTACTACGGTAAGCGTATTCTGTCACGTCCGGTTATCGGTGTTACTGCCACGCTGCTCTCTGCTCTGCTCACCCAAACAGATTTTTGTATATTTTTCACATCATTGAGTGCGCTGTGCAGTGGACAGTCTGTGGGGAACCGCCAGGCTTCATATGAGGAGGACTTGTCAGAGTCAGAGTCGGACACAGTCTCTGTTGGTTACTTCTCTACCAGGAGCACTGAACTCTATTCTTTAGAGGAGATCAACCAGTTTCTGGATGAAACATATAAAAAATCTGTAAAAGTGAGCGACTACTTCAATGACACTGAGAAGTTTGTAAGATCTGTCAGCATACTGAAGAGACTGGTTGGGTTTGACCTCCTTGACGAGAAGAAACGGTTCCGTCTTAAAAAGCACATGACATCTTTGAGAAAGGCAGCACAGAGTAGACCTGTTAGAAGAACCAGGAAGTAAAATATCATGCATCATCACAAGGTGTCTCTCTCTTCTTACTGCTCTCTGTCTGTTCCAGCTTGTCTGCTTCTCTTTTCTGTCCTCTCCATGCCGAGCCTAAAAACAGGGTCTGCAGCCGACGAGGTAGACTGGGGTTTATGGTGGGAGGGTTCAGTCTTCCTCAGCCATGCCACTAATGTCAGCGCAGGAGTAGCTGTCTTGTTTAAAGAAACTGCAAATGTAACAATCCTATCCTGTGCTGAGATTGTTAAGGGTTGGCTACTGATTGTCAGGGCAGAGATAGAGAGCCGTGTATTCTGCTTTGTCAGCCTATACGCCCCAAATCAGGGAAGAGAGAGAGTGGAATTCTTCAACCTGCTTAAAAATGAACTGAAGAATCATCTTCAAGATCAGCTCATCATAGATGGTGATTTTAACTGTACCTTAGACTTTACTGTAGACAGGACAAGCGAGGAACCCCACCCACAGTCAAGTCAGAGCCTTTGCAGTGCCATTACACATTTGGACTTACTAGACACATGGAAAGTTAAACATCCACAGTCCAGACAGTACACATGGGTCAGGATGAACAACAACAGAATCAGTGCAGCTAGACTGGACAGGATATACATATCTAAAGTTCTTAGTTCCAGGCTAGTGCAGAGCAACATCAGCCCAGTTGGTTTCACTGACCACCATTTGGTCAGTGCAGAGTTACTGATTACTCCAGGCGAGAGGATCAGGTCTTACTGGTCAATAACAAACTCCTGCAGGACAGCAGCTTTTGCTAAAGTTTTGAACATTTCTGGCAGCAGTGGAAAAATAAGAAACCTGATTTTAGTTCTTTGAAGATGTGGTGGGAAGTTGGAAAAGCACAGATTCGTGCTTTCTGCCAGCAGTACACCTCCCATTCCACTGCTAGGATTAAGGCTGCTGTCAGAGACCTAGAAAACAGCATTAAGATCATTGAGGAGAGTGCACACAGCAATACTGATCCCACTGTTGGTGATCTGCTTCGGGAGAAGAGGTTGGCCTTGAGCTCCTTCCTGCAGGAGAGAGTGAAGGGAGCTCTCATCAGGTCTCGGTTCCTCCATCTAAAGGACATGGATGGCCCAAGCTCTTTCTACTTTAATCTGAAGAGGTCTGTGGCACAGAAGAGGCAAATGGTTTGCCTTGAACTTCCAGGGGGCAGAGTTACCACCAGTCCTGGGGAGATGAGGAGCCACGCTATAGACTTCTACACTAACCTGTTTGTGGCGGAGCAGTGTAACTTGGAGTGTCGTGAGGAGCTTCTGGAAGGGCTTCCGCAGCTCAGTCCAGAAGAGAGGGCTGCTTTGGACTGCTAGTTGACTTTGGAGGAACTGACAGTAGCGGTGAACAAGATGACGTTGGGATGGGCACCAGGGATTTACGGCCTCTCCACTGACTTTTACAAACATTTCTGGAGAATTCTTGGACCTGACCTCCACCTGGTGCTGCAGGAGTGCTACAGGACAGGTTCCTGTTTCCTGTCAGAGAGCAGTGCTTTCCTTGCTGCCCAAGAAAGGAAACCTGGCCTTACTTAAGAACTGGAGGCCAGTTGCCCTACTTTGTACGGACTACAAGATTATTTCAAGGGTCTAACAGACTTAAGGACATCCTTGAAATAATTGTAGACTATGACCAGAGTTACTGTGTTCCGGACAGGACCATTATGGACAATATCTTTCTTATGCGTGATGTAATTGAAATGTCTAAATGTTGTAACACTGACTTTGGTATTGTTTCTTTGGACCAGGAGAAAGCTTTTGACAGGGTGGATCACTCTTATTTGTTCTCTGCACTTCGGGCTTTTGGTATTGGTGATGGGTTTGTGGACTGGGTTCGTTTATTGTACAAGGATGCACAATGTATGGTGAAGATGGGAGCTGGGCTGAGTCGGCCAATCTCTGTACAGAGAGGGATAAGGCAGGGGTGCCCAATTTCTGGGCAGCTGTACAGCCTCGTCATTGAGCCTCTGCTGTGCAAGCTGAGGAGTCGCCTCAGTGGTCTCTCACTGCCTGCATCCCCCAAGCTGGACCGTCCACCTACTGTCTCTGCTTATGCAGACGATGTTAATGTTTTTGTCTCAAGTCAGGGGGATGTGAAAGATCTGCAGGAGACCCTGTCACTGTATGAAAGGGCCTCCTCTGCCCGGGTAAACTGGGGTAAAGTGAGGCATTGCTAGTTGGGCAGTGGAGGGGGAAAACTATACCTAGTCTGCCTGGAGGTCTTCAGTGGGGAAAGGAAGGCTTGAGAGTGTTGGGAGTGTTTTTGGGGACTGAGAGCTTTCAAGCTAAGAACTGGGAGGGAGTGAAGGAGAAAGTGTGCGCCCGGTTGTCTAAATGGAAATGGTTGCTGCGGCAGTTGTCATATAGGGGAAGGGTTCTGGTTGCCAATAATCTGGTCGCCTCGGCTCTTTGGCATAGACTTACAGCTCTAACACCACCAAGAGGCCTAGTGGAAGACATTCAAAGAGCCATACTGGATTTTTTCTGGTCTGTTCTCTATCTGCCTGTGGCTGAAGGGGGGCAAGGTCTCATCAACATCCAGTCCAAAATCACCTCATTAAGACTTCGGACTGCACAGAAACTTCTGTACAACTCTGGCCCTGGATGGTGTGACACAGCCCGGCTGCTGCTAAGGAGAGCTGGGAGGCTGGGTTATGACAAACAGCTTTTTCTCCTGCGCCTCGGCGATGTGGATCTCACTGGGTTGACGTCTTTTTACAGCTCTGTGTTGCAGTGTTGCATGTGACCAGTGGAGTGAAGAGGGTGAGTACAGCTTTCCCTCTTTATCTATTACTCCAGCTGTGGGTGAATGGCAGGAGGAAGGTGGTCAGCTGTTGTCCTTCTCAACTCCTCACTTGGACAAGTTTCAGGATGCAGGGAAGAAGGAGGTCTATCAGAGCTGTGTGAAGGTTCTGAACCTGCGCTCCTTGTCTGGGACAAATGAGTCGAGGTGGTCTGGGTTTTTTGGTCCAGATGTTTCCCCAAAAGGCAGCTGGCGGTCCCTGTACAAGCTGCCTGTTGAAGAACGGGCAGCAGACCTCCAGTGGAGGATTGTACATGGGGCAATAGCTACGAACAGATACAGATAGCTGGGGGAGGAGTGTGTCTTTTGCTCTCAGACTGGAACCCTGGAACATTTATTTGTTTGCTGCCCTCGGTTGGTGGCTCTTTTCCAGCTTTTAAAAAAGTGGTTTCAGGGTCTAGGGGAAAGTTTCTCTTTTGATTTGTTTATTTTTGGTCCAAAATACTGTGCTAAAAGAAAAGCTGTGCACACACTGATGAACTTTGTATCTGCTACTGCAAAGCTGGCCATTTGGCTGACACGTGGACCTGACTCAGGGCGACGGCAGTGTGCAGCTGGTGCCGGTTCTGGAGGAGCTGCTCAAGGCCCGTCTGAGGGTGGAGCATGCATATTATCATATGATGGACAAAATACAGGCTTTCAATCGCATATGGGCTTGTTGGGGATGTGTTGTGCTCTGTGGGGGAACATGGGGAGCTGACTGTTAACTTTTGAGGGTTTTGGGGTTTTTGAACTGAACTGATAATGTGAACTGACCTGTTTCTCCTTGGGATTGTTTAATAAAGGGACTTTGAAAACCAAAACCTCTTCTCCCCTCTCCTGCTCTCTCCTCTCTCTTCTCCTCCTCTCTCCTCTCCTGCTCTCTCCTCTCCTGCTCTCTCCTCTCCTACTCTGTCCTCTCCTCCTCTCTCCTCTCTCCTCTCCTGCTCTATCCTGCCCTGTGTGCCACATGTTCAGTTACTCCTCGTCCTCCTTTAGTGATAACGGTACTTGTAATAAATGTAGTTTATTTGTAGCTCTGGAGGCGAGGGTCAGTGAGTTAGAGGCACGGTACCGTACCACCAAACAGTCAGTAGCTCAGATAGTTAGCCAGTCCCCTGTAGCTGGTGCAGTACCACCACAGGTAGCTTCAGTTAGCCGTCCCCCGGTAGTTCCCGAGCAGCTGGGAGGCTGGGTGACTGTTCGAAGGAGGCATAGCCCCAAACTGAAGCCCACGGTACACCACCAACCTCCAAGCTCCACGTTTCTTTTTTTACTCCAAGTCTTTCTATTGATGTTTATACAAAGAGATAGTGTACAAAGTACATAAATACAGAAACATAAGTGGTCAGAAATAATACAAATTTAAACATCACCCCCCTCGCTCCAACAGAGCCCCATCCCTGCAACAATATTACTGTACCATTTGACAACTTAATATTGATTGAGCTTGTAAGCAAACACTTGTATTACATGCATCATGTACATTTCAAAATACATATACAGAAATATATGTAAGTAAATAAATAATAGTTAAAAAAAACACACAAGTAAATTAAAATTCAATAAGTAATCAAAAGCGGTCCTCATGGGTTGCAGATTATACACAATACAGGATCAGTCATATTAAACACCAATATTAGCGACATCTAATTTCTCTATATAACTTAAGAAAGGTTTCCATGTAGAGTAAAACATTTTAATACATCCTCTTGTAGAATAACAAATCTTCACTAATACCAGGTGGTGTAGAAGGTCATTGATCCACATCTTAAAGGTTGGGGGAAGTTTCTCCTTCCACTTAAACAGCATTAATCACCTCGCTATAAGAGATGCAAAAGCCATCCTATTCTTTGCCTGGCGGTTAAGGTGAGTGTCATGAGGAGTTATTCCAAATATGGCAGTAATGGCAGTAGGTTCTATAGGTACTTGGAAAACATCTCAAAAGGTTTTAAATATTGACTGCCAGAAATTGTCTAGCTTCGAACAAAACCAAAACATATGTGAGAGGGTGGCTGGCGTTTGCCTGCATTGATCACAAATGGGATGAATAGGTGTGAACTTTGCTTTAGACCAATGAAGGTGATGCATAACCTTGAATTGGATAACCGTATGTTGTAAGCAGATTGAAGAGGAATGTATTCTATCTAAAGCTCTTTCCCAGATATTCTCAGGAAGTTTAAACCCCAAGTCGCCCTCCCATTGAGTCTTTAGTGATGTCAAAGGCTATAAAATTATATGTTTAGTAGGGAGTATATGTTCCCAGTAATCCCTTTGGAGCCTGAGTTAAGCTTCAGAATGTCATTTAAGAGGAAGTCAGGTGGCTGGGATGGGAAATGAGTAAAAGATTTTGATGTAAAACTACAGAGCAGCAGAAATCTAAAAAAATGAGAATTTGGGATGTTAAATTTAAGCTTTAATTGATCAAAGGACGCAAAAGTATTGTCAATTAATACATTTTCTATTGTGGCAACTCCTCTATTAGCCCATTTATGAAAAGCACCGTCTATAACTGATGGCGTGAACTGGTGGTTTCTTGTTATAGGAGCGCAAGTGGGCAAGTCTTTAAGAGAAAAACTCATCTCATCTGAACTGTGTCAGGATTCTAAAAGAGTGTTTCACAATTTTTGGGTTTTGGATTTGAGGTGTGTTTAGATATGGATTCCGAAAGAGGGAGTTTTGAGCATAACATTGAGTGTAAAGAAGTATGAAGACAAGAGGAGTTTTCCATTTGTAACCATTCAGGGTTAGTGTCACCAGACAAAGAGTCTTTCCAAAACAGCATAGTCCTAATGTTGGCAGCCCAGTAGGAAAACTGGAAATTAGGCAGGGATAATCCTCCATGCTGACGATGCTGTTGTAAGATTCCTTTCCGTATTCAGGGTTTTTTCTTGTTCCATATAAATCCTGACACCAAATTGTCCACTGACATAAAAAAGGATTTAGATAGGTATAGGAGGACGCACTGAAATATATACAGAAATCTGGGCAAAACATTTATTTTAATTACGTTAATTCTGCCTCTAAGCGACAGGGGGAGTAAATTCCAACGTTCCAAATCCTGCTTAAGGTGGGTTAATAGTGGTGAAAAATTAGCTTTAAATATATCTTTGAAGGCATGTGTTATCCAGATTCCTAAGTATTTGAATTTTTGTGGACTGACTTTAAGCAGGGAATAAACCAAAGTCAATTTGCTTAGCTGCTATATTCACCGGCATAATTTCACACTTCTGTAGGTTAATTTTGTATCCCGATATTTTGCCGAATTCTTCAAGCAGGTTCAGAGTATTTGGTAGACTAGTTAAAGGATGGGACAAATATAAAAGCATGTCATCAGCATACAAGGACACCTTATTATCTGAGTCATATCTCCGTATTCCCTTTATATTAACTTCACCACGTAAGGCTAAAGCTAGTGCCTCGATCGCAATAGCGAACAGAAGAGGTGACAGGGGACAACCCTGACGGGTGCCACGAAGGAGAGGGAAGTAAGAAAAGAGATTGTTATTTGTTCAGACAGCTGCTAGTGGAGAAGAATACAGAACTTTAATCCAAAAGATAAATTTTTTAACAAAGCCAAATAGTTTGAGAGTGTAGAAGAGATAGTCCCACTCCACCCGATCAAACGCCTTCTCAGCATCAAGTGATAATAATATTTCTGGAATGTCGGGTGGAGTGGGACCATAAAGAATATTAAGTAGGCGTCTAATGTTAAAAAAGGAGTGGCGACCTTTAATAAAACCAGTTTGATCGTCGGCTACAATTGAGGGCAAGACCGCCTCTAGGCGGCAAGCCAGAATTTTGGAAAGGATTTTACTGTCTATGTTTAAGAGTGAAATGGGACGGTAATAACCGCAATCTAGAAGGTTTTTATCTTTTTTAGGAATAAGGGAGATAACCGCCTGTCGCATAGTCAGAGGGAGGGAGTCGGTGGCATATGACTCCTCGAATACAGAGAGCAAGATGGAAGATAGCCGATCTACAAATTTTTGAAAGAATTCGCTTGGGAACCCATCTGGTCCTGGGGATTTTCCAGCTTGCATGAGCCTAATTGCATTAGTACGTTCTCCTACAGAAAATGGTTTGTCTACCTCGGATGCAACTCTGCTATTAATTGTGGGAACATTTATTTTCCTGAAAAACGAATCAAATAAAGCACGGTCGCCAAGGGATTCGCTATCATACAGCTTTGAGTAAAATCTATGAAAGAACAAATTAATCTCCGAATGGTCTATATGCTTAGAGTCCAATTCATCATTTTTCTCAGCTATAGTTCTATCCACAGTTTTCTGGTGGAGTTGATGGGCAAGAATCTTCTCGTCTTTTCACCATATTCAAATGTTTTACTCTGTGATTTATTTATTAGGCTTTCAGTGCGTCTTGTTGATAACAGATTGAACTCTGTTTGGAGAGTTAGTCGCTGTTTGAATAAATCATCGGATGGGGTGACAGCAAGTGTACCATCTAATTTGAGAATATCATTTTTAACTGTTCAAGTTTCGTATTGTGACGTTTTCTTTGTTGTGTGCTTCAGGATATTATACCCCGCAGGTACGCCTTGGATTCCCACACTGTTAAAGGAGACATTCCTGGGGTCTGGTTATGTTCCAGGAAGAAAGTTATTTCAGAGAAGATAAATTTAATAAAGTCTTTATCTGAAAGTAGTAAAGTGTTAAGACGCCAAGGGTGATAGTTGGCATGGTAAATTGGTATACCTAAAGTCATCGACAAGGGGGCATGATCCGAAATAATTATGGCTTGATATTCGCACTTTCTTATTAGTGAAAGAAGACTTTTATCCAAAAAGAAATAATCTATGCGCGAGTATGTTCTATGGACCAGAGAAAAGAAGGAGTAGCTTCTAGCTGTAGGATTTTGAAAGCGCCACGCATCAACTACACCATTCGTATGAAGAAAGAGCTGCAGTTGGGATGCTGCACTCGATTTGGACGCAGTCCTAGACGAGCTACGGTCCAGAGTAGGTGATAACGTGCAGTTCATGTCTCCTCCGAGGATAAGATAATGTGTATCCATGTTAGGGATATGAGCAAAGAAATGTATATAAAAAAGAACCGTCATCCCAATGTGGTGCGTATAGATTGGCGAGGATAACCAGTGTGTTGCGGAGTCTGTTTCAACCTTTGACATAACAAATGGGATGTTCTTATTAATGAGGATGGCCACACCTCCAGATTTGGAATTAAAATTCGATTGATATGATTGTCCGATCCATCCTCCCCTGAGTCGTAAATAATCAAAGGTTCGGAGATGTGTCTCCTGAAGAAAGGCAATTCCCGCCTTTAATTTACTCAAGTGAGTCAATACTCTCTTTCGTTTGGTTCAAGGATTTCACATTCCAGTTTACAAAGGTCACATCGCAATGAGCTGATCTTTTTGAAAAATCTGTCAGTCGTAACTATATTCAAGACAGAGAAAAATTAGCTATCTGTTTGACCTGCCTGCACTTATACTTTCTAAAACGTTGAAAAGGACCTTTAAAAAATAAGTAAACATGAACAAAAAAACAAAGGAGAAAAATGTTAACTGTCAACCCAGGCACAGCAAATCCCCAACCCTCACCTATTAGAACAAGGTGATTCCCAAACCCCTCGCAAAAATATCTACACATTTAAGTGCTTGTGTGAGGATACACTAGCTCTGAAAGAACAAACTCTGCTGTATATAGAGCAAACTCTTATTCTCTTACAGTCTGGAGCCATATGGCTCTGTAGAGTGTTTCAGTCAAGGTGATCTGTTTAAGTGATAAAGTGGAAAGTAAATGGTAAATGGTAAATGGACTGTACTTATATAGCGCCTTTCTAGTCTTCCGACCACTCAAAGCGCTCTACACTACATATCTCATTCACCCCATTCTCACACATTCATACACTGATGGCATTGGCTACCATGCAACTGCTCATCAGTTTGCGGATCTAAGCATTCATACGCATTCACACACCGATGGCACAGCCTTCGGGAGCAATTTGGGGTTCAGTGTCTTGCCCAAGGACACTTCGACATGCAGACCGCAGGAGCCGGGGATCGAACCGCCAATCTGATTAGTGGACGACCCGTTCTGCCTGTGAGCCACAGCCGCCCAGCAACAACCTTATTCAAACATAAAATCAGCTATTCTCACTCCTTTCAAGTCATTGTCAGTCTTTTGAAGAGTCTGGTAGGATTTTGCTTTCACATAGGCCATGGCTTCTCATGGGTTTTGAAACCGTTTCTCAGCTCCATTATAGGTAATCCGGAGCCGTGCTGGGTAGATAAGACCGTATTTGACACCGTCTTGTCCGGGGAGCAGTCGTTTCACCTCACCATAGGCAGATCTGGCCTGCACGACACTCGGGGGATAGTCCGGGAAAATGGAGATGTCAGTCCCTATAAAAAGGAGCGGTCCAGACTCGCTGGCGAGGCGGAGGATGTCAGCACAATATTGGTAGTAGTGGACTTTCGCCACAATGACCCGGGGTTTGCCGTCTTGACTTCTGGGCTGCAGACCTCTGTGAGACCAGTCGATCAGGACGTCTTTCTCGACATTCAGCACCTCTCTTAAAAGTTTGGAGACAGCAGTTGCAGCAGTGCGCTTGAGCCAGGGGTCTCTGGTACGTTTATTATTCGGATGTTGGAGCGTCTCATTCTTCCTTCCGTATCGATACATTTTTCCCGCAAGTTACCGACCTCCGTCTCAAGTTTGCCCACTTTCAGTAGTAACGAGGAAACGTTGTCTGAGCAGGATGAGAGCCCCTGCTCCATGTGCGACACTGTTGCAGCAGTGTTGTTAGCCAGCTCCGTCTTTACTGCCGGCTGCTCGGATTTGATATTTTCAAAATCGTCAGACAGAGCGGTCTTGAGTTCTGACCTGATCAGCATAGCTTTATCTGCTTTCAACGTCGTGAGGATTTCTGCCTTCAGGTCTGCGACGTCCATTTGGTCGTCACTTGAGCTTGAGGCTTTGGGGTCAGTTGTGCAGGCCCCTGCAGTGAACTCGAATTTTCGCAAATTGTAGGCCATTAATGAAAGAAAATAATAACTCAGGCGATTTGTCGTGGTTTTTGTTGGTATAAGGTACCAAAAAGTAACTTTTAACCCGAAATTCAGCAGAACACGTTGCTTGAGACAGAACTCCATCGCCTGCTCGCTAGCGCCCTGTAATATGTTATGTTTTTAAATATCTTAACAGAAAGATACCACAAGATCCAGCTTCGTGGTGGACACAGAGCTGGACTCTGTGGCAGAGAGGATGACTCTTTACACAAAACGTTCACCAGACAGAGGAGTGTGTTCAGTGACAGGCTTTTGTCCCTATCCTGCTGCACAAACAGACTGAAGAACTCTTTTGTTCCCATGGCCATAATAATATTAGGGATGAGTGAGTACAGCATTATCTGTATCTGTATCTGTTAACCATATGAATTATCTGTATCCGTATCCGTACTCTGAGTGGGTGGGTCTGATTGTCTTGAAATGGGCAGGCAGCGCCGGTTCTGGCCACATTTGCGCCCTGGGCGAACCCCCCCTCACGTAGATTGCAGCCTGGGATCAGTCTGTCCGCCGCCCCCCTCCGCCTTGCCAACCAAGTTACCACAGTTGGCACAGTTTTTATTCCTATTTCAATTGTCTTTTGTATTTATTCTATTTCTGTATCTAATAACATTAGGATCTATATGGTGAATATTTTCTTTATCTTGCTGGTCAATATTGTATGTATGTATCTATGAATTACCTCCGGAGGAACTCCAGTGTTGATCGCAGTCCCACTGGGTAGTGTATATTGAAGCAATAGTAACTGCCAAACATGAGGCAGATGGCACAGGGGAAGGCAGTGATGTGGTCATTGACAATCTTCTGATCAATGCTCAACATGAAGCAGTCAGCAGTGAAGCAAGAGGACCCTGAGAATAAACAACATTAACAAATATATATTACAGATCTGTGCATCTGTGTCAACCATTCAACTACATTGTAAACTTGGTTCAGACATACCACACACAATAAGGCAGGTTGTTGCTGGCACAGCCTCCATCTCAACCTCTTCAGCAAGGCTTGTCTTCTCTACTTAGTGGAACACATTCTCTTCTTTCTCACCAAAAAAAGCGAGTAGAAGAAGTACCATCTCTGTACAACCACTGGACCGACCTAGAACTTCTTTTTGTTTCTGCGCAGTTTAAGCGGTGCTCCCCCTTTTTGTCCAAATTGGTAAAGAAGGCCTCAGTCAAATTGATGCCAGTAAGTTGCTGGAAGTGTCCTGCCATACCAGCTTCATGGAACAAAAAAGGCCATTCTTGGCATAGCTTCAGGATGCTTGTACCTTTATTGATGTCTTTATTCTTGCCTGGAGTTGCTTTACCAGGGAATGAAGTCCAATAACATTACCATCAATTACATCCTTAAGTGACTTTGGATATCTGCTCACTATCCTTTTTGCTATTTCAGTAGTGTTGCTTTTGGTTGGATTCTTGCACATCTTTATCATTTCAGAAACAATAATCCTCACCGATTTTTAATCTTTTAAATTGTGTTATTGATATCAAGTTTACCTGTGTAAAGTAATTATGTAATGTTAGTTAATGTTAATGTAGAGTTTTTCCTTTTCTAACAGAGACTGTTGTCTGTCCCCTGCCCAGGAACTACCAGGTGTAAATGAGAAGCTGTACGTTGTTGTCCTTGTCAAATAAACAAATACATGAATTATGATTGAAAATTGTCCTTGTTGCATCACACCTTTTATTTTCAGTTTGATTTGTAGTTTGATGTAAAGCACATATTTTTATGCAAAAGTTACACAAGAGTTTATTTTGGGCCCACACAGCAACTAGTCTTCTGGCCTGTATGGGTGTCAGTACAGGCAATAAGTCCCCTTCAGTGATGCAATATACTGTCCCTTGTCTGCATGTCTCAGCTGCTCTGGAGAAATTGCCCCGAGGAAGCGGGCCTATGAAGCAGTTAAAGCAATCGCTAATTTAAGGACGTTTGACATACGATTTAGCCAATCAGCGTCCTCAAATCTACTCCAGATGGGGCAATTATTTTTTCGCCCCATGCCAGCTATGGCTAAAGTTAGCAGCACTGCTACGTACAACCTCCAAGACCCAACCCTCACTACAGTAAAATCATTCCTTCAGCATCCGTTTGAGAGGAGAACTTTGCCGGACAAACACTGTGTGAAAGAGCTGAGCCCAGATCAACCTGACCATGATATCAGACAGACAATGCACCGTTTTATTTGAAACAGTTGTATACGGTGCATTTCAAAAGATGTTAGTGGTTGATTAATCCCGCTCATTTAGAAGCACAAACAAAGTTCTTATATTTTCTGTCCATTTGTTGTGATTGGTAAATTGTTGGTAAACTAGTTCAGTAAAATAGATGCATTAAATTCTGAGTTCTGAGTTAAATTGACAAATTGAAATATGTGTATTATGTAATATTGTCTATTATTTGCTTATGATAAATAGCGAGTTTACTGTATGGACATATATATGGACAACTAATTACTCTTCTAATAACTTTTTTGAGGAGATTATTCTACAGACAGCAATGTGTTGCTTGAGCCATCATCCCACTCTCCTGGTTCCACCTCCAATCGCCATCATCATTCCCTCTCTGGATCTTTGCAGCTATTATTATCTTCAGCTCATCTCCACTACTCATCATCCCTCTTTATCTTCTCCATCCTCTTGAGGAGCCAGGATGGGCAGTTTCCCTCGCTAACGGTGGTGGTAGGAACTCACATAAAAAAACCCTCATGAGACGAGGCTGAATAAAGACTGATTTCATTTCCGGTGTTATTTCTGTGGAAAGTACAGACTCCTTCATCCTGAGGTGTCATTGTTATGTAATTTCGTTGCTGTTTATGTTGATTCTAACATTGAGTGTTTAAAGTACAGTGGATATGAAGCTAACTCACCAACTTGTGGACACACTGAATAATTAAGTTAGCCATGTTTGGTTTGTTTTGTGAAAAACTAATGAGAAATGAGTCAGTATTGGGAAGTTGTATTATTTCAGTGATATTCAGCCAGCTGTTTCTTGCTTAAGTGGTGTACAAAAATGTAAAGGGACAGAGAGAGAGAAAAAATAAACAATAATACAATACAGTTAAATATAAAAGCAATATCTGTTGGTGTGAGTTATTAAGGGCAGAATTAAGTTATTTCACCATAGTTACCTAACAACCTAGATACTTTGGTATACCCTCAAACTTGTTGATGCACGTGCCAAGCAGGTTATATTAGTATTATTATTCACAGCAAAATCCCATCACTTTACATCTGTATGATCAAAATATAATTAGATATCCAGAATAAAAACAGGCATAAATAGCACAAGTGAAATGAAACAACAATATGCAGATAAACGTATATACCCTGGAGAGATAAATATAGTTTAGAGCAATCAGGTGGCTTTTGAAAATGGAATCTGTATGCAGTGGCATTATCGGAATAATGACATCCAATCATTGACATTTACACTTATTTTCTCTGTTCTCTTTTCAACTTGTGGGAAGATATCTTCACACAAATATAAATTTGACGTTCAAATTTCATACACCAGGCCATGTTTAGATGTAGCAGTGTTCATTTACATCAGAAACACGTTGAAGGGATGTGCATAAGACTGTGACCATGAATCGCAGCTCTCATGAACATGACCGCTGTCGACCAATTAATCCCAACCCCCATTAAAATAACATTCCTTGACATTGACATTTTCATAACAGGTGTGGTGTCATGGTTACTGTGATGTCATGCTCTTCCCTTCAAACAAAGTGGTATTTTTACTCTCTGCTCCACCAAATAAAAGCTGTGCATGTGTAAACCGTGTGCTCCTGCAAGTAAGTTATTTTACATAGTATTTATTATATAGTGATGAACTTAGGGATCTGCCTCGGGGCAGAAAATATGCTAATGTGTTGTGATGGTAAAGTTAGAAAACCATTGTGATGCTTCCTATGAAAAGACATGATTTTTATGGGAGAGGAAAACCCTTAGTGATTTTGGAAATGTATACTGCTACGTGACAGACATAGCATTGCACAGCGATCGGTAAAATCTTGCACTGAATATGAATAAAGACTAGAGTTGTAGGAAAACCAGAGGCTACCAAACCACTAGAAAAAATAAATCAGTGGGACAGTAAGTACAAGTCAGTGTGAGACTCTTCATCAACAAAACATCAGAAATTAGATCATGCAGACCGGGCATGGATTTTTTGGACACCATGTCCAATAAACTGAAGATGAATGATCACACCTGAGGGATGGCGCAAATGATAAAGTTTAGATGACGACAGAAGAAGAGAAACTGATTTTTTTCAGAAATCCAAAAAGGCTTAGTGATATTACGAATGAATGCAATTTATCAGTTTGAAGGGATGCTTTTATTTCAGTAGAATCCAGTGTGATGCTGAGGAACTTCAGGTGTGTGTCTGAACCATTTTTTTGGATCTGACAGGACGTCATAAAGCATAAAACAATGTTTTGATAGAAAGAAGCTTGAGCTGTCATGTCATGTCATGTTTTGATAGATCATCAAAAAGAAATCCTGTTTAACATAATCCTGCAAAGCACTTTGGGAAACTAAATTGAATATGCTTGGGCTGCTCCTGCACCCAAATGTCAGGCACATCACAGTAATATTTTTTTCTCCCAGATGATGACACCACTGAGAGGAGTGAAGGGAACCATTTTGAAAGCATCTGTAATGTCTGCTTTGGAAAGCCAAGTGTCTTGTCCTTCTAGCTTTACTAATTTATTGGTGTTGTCGACAGAGGCATGAAGTGAGAAGGAAGCTTATAGTCAAATGAGCAGACAGATCTGTGATTAATCTTTCCTTTCAATAATATATCAAAAGAGAAATACACTTCTGCTGCTAAAGAATGAACATTTCTTGGTGTGGAAGAATGATTGTTCAGAATGTCTTTGAAACACATTTGTTCTCCTGCCGTGAAGGGAGCGAGGATGGACGGGCTAAAGGCAAGCGTGTTTGCCACTGCTAAGAAAATGGCACTTGGGGAACGACAAACATTTTCATTGAAATTGTTGCAAATGTGATTGTAAAAGATGCAACTGTCAGCCATGAGTGTCAGTTGTGTGTTGTCTCGTTGGCTGTGGAGAGGCTGTGAAACAGCCAAGTTGCAGGGGGTAGAGGCTGAAACACTGTGTGGCAGAGGAAAGAAGAGTGGGCTTGATTCATGCAGGTGATGCAGGAAATGCTTTGATTTAATGATCATCACTAATAATTCAATATACAAGGCACAGCAGCACAAGTGAGTGTTTGAGCAATATAAAGAGCAGCTTTTCTGGAGGAGGATTTGTGGTATTGATAGATAATATTATTCCCATAATTCAGTGAAGTTGCTAAACAGATCCAGAGAAGAATCAAGCAGTCTCTCGTGGTGGATGGATTACAGACACAGAAACGGACCATTTCTGTTTAACCAGGGATCTGCAGGCTTGACTTGAGAGCAGTAGTATAGAAAGAAGTGGATACTCGCAGCTGATTGCCTCTTCTGTAGGGGAGCCACCTCATACAACTATACAGGACCTCTGACGTGAGCAATCTTTGGCAGTATATCAGTATTTAGGACTGGATCCTCTCCGAGACGATCCTGGACAGAATCAGAAATCTGCCTTTAAAGTCAACAACAGGATGCAGAAAAGGGTGAGTAGACTTGGCTGAACTTGCATTAAGTTTAATTGTTATATGTACTATCTAAACCACTTTAATTGAAGATCACACCGACAAAACCACACCAAAATGCAGCTAAACAGCCCCCTTTAAAAAAAGACTGCGTACAGAGAACACAAGTACAGTAAGTACAGTAAACAAGGAGGAGTCATTTTCTCTTCCAAATAAGTTTAGAGGAGTCAGACTAAAAGGTTTGCTTACAACATGTCTGATTCACTGCCCATGTTTCTTCCACCATTGGACTCAGCTTTGTTTCTGTATTAAGAGATCTCATCAGTAATTCATGAGTGATAGAACCAGAGCTATATGAATAAAACCCAAGAACGAGTAACAGGATTCAGAAACAAAGCAATCATGATCTCTCTCTGAAGATCTTCTGTCTGTCCACTGTTTTCTCAACTCACAGTGCCACTTGAACATCTCTTTACAGTTCTGAATGCTATCAGTCCATACATCCTCACTGTATTCCAACCATTCTATCATATGCACATCATCATCATCATCATCACCATCATCACTGATACTGTACAAAGGAACCATAAGACATGAGATAGAGCAGTGAGATGTTGAGCTGAGTGGTGTTTGGGTGTTGTGAGATGGATCAATATAGTGAACACACAGTAATTAATAACATGTCAGATAAGACATCTAATTTAAAAAAAGACCACAAATATGTGATGCAAGCAAGAAGCTTTTGTGCAACCATGTATACAAGCGCTGAATTGATTTGATATTTACACTTGACAAGGAGCTCACATCTGAGATTAACTTGAATGGCACTGAAAAGAATGAATGTTTTACAGCAGTGTCAGCGGAAGGAGGGCTAGTGTAATGGGACTGCTGGAAGACCCAAGCCAAATGAGAGTGCTGCTGGAGGAGCAATGATACACACACTGTGTGTGTGTGTGTGTGTGTGTGTGTGTGGGTGTGTGTGTGTGTGTGTGTGTGTGTGTGTGTGTGTGTGTGTGTGTGTAATGAAGGATGGGGAACAATCATGGTCACAGTTCACTGTTGATTAGGAACAAGCAGTTTCTCATGTCAAAGTTAGACATTGCCAGAAGAAAGGTCATCTTCTATTAAGAGTCATAATGGCTGCTTGTCAGTTAACTCTAAGAAGGTATTAGGTATTGGTGTATGTATTTAGGTAGAAACAAGGACCTCTGGTATGAGCTCCAGAAAAGAAACATCTACTGTTGTAGAGAGAGAACAGTGATGAATTGTCCAAATGAGGAGAGGTTTTTTTTACTGTCTACAGGCATCATCTTTGTGACAGCGGTACATTTATGATGTCTCATGCATTCATGATTTTGGGTGACTATTCTTTTCATCACTCACTTAGCAAACCCTCTCAATGACTATTTTTTATTGCTGTGTAAGATATTTGTCCCATCGCTGCTGTATACCATTTCAGAGCTTCCTTTCAAAGTGTTTTTTTAATGTTCCCCAGGCTTGAAGTGTCTGCCCGCTCCCTGGCCTCATTCCTCCACAGTGCTACACTGAATGGTAATGTGAATGCTGCCTGACACCTCTAATAGAAGTGCCACACAGTAGAGGGACAGATGGAAGGAGGGAGATCAACCTGTCAGGATGACAAAATTTCATACAGACTAAGTGACATGATGAGTGAGAATGTAAAGGTTACCCAACTCTCTGCTTTTGTACAGCTCTCAAAGTGCTCAAAGTGCCGTGCGGTAGGTTTGACATATTGATTTTACTGTAGAACAGAGTAGATTTCTCTGTGGGTGTCTTTGGAGTTTCATATTATCTTCAAGGCTTGTCACTAAAGTCGGTATTATCAGACTTACGCAGAAGATTTGCTTACTCCTTGTCTGACTCTTACCAAAAGAATCTGGAGCCATGCTGGAGCCAAATGTCCAAATGGTAAACCTTCAAAGATAAGGTGTGTGTTATTGTTGGGAGGCCTTTCTTTCTTTCTTTCTTGCTCTGTGTCTACATTACTAAAGTTGGCTTTGAACATGGGGTGAACAAGTATACCCTAAATTCATGTTCTCAAATTCAGGTACAATTCTTCTGATGGTTTGTAAAATTCATTACAAATCTGATATTATGTTAAATGGCTGCCCAGTCTCATTATGTTTAGAATGGATTATTCTGCAGGGCACAATTTGCATTTAATGTCAATGTTGAGTGCCAGTACGTGAAATACTATATTCTTTATATGTTATTTTATCTGCAGATATTCCTATTCAAACTGACAATGGAATACTAGCTAGATGTCATCTGAAACTAAGTGCAACCCTCTCAAACAGGTAACTAAGAGCCTGGCCACTGATACTGTACAAGAGTTTACAGGCAGTGTTTGAAACACTGGCAGGCAGGGGATAAACACATAGAGACCAACATTCATTCACACTCACATTCACACGTGCAGACTATTTAGTCACTAACTAACATTCATGTCTTTGGACTGTGGGAGGATGGTGGAGTACCCGTAGAGAACCCACACAGACACGGGAAGAACATGTGGACTCCACAAAGAAAGGCCCTGGCCAGCTGGCAGGTTCAAACCCAGAACCTTCTTGCTAGAGAGGGAGGTATAGAGGGATAGAGGGAGGAGGTCTCACTGACAGGGTGAGTCAAGGGATCAGTTAAGTATCTATTCTATTCTATTCCATGTTTGAGTGGTTTGTTAAGCTAGAAGTGGAGCTCTGTGTAGTGGATGAATGAATTGTTTAATAGTTGCTATTCATCTGATGAATAGTTTCCTGTTGTACTGCATATCCATTTATCCTGTGGTAATTTAACAGCCAGTGATGGGAATAACGGCGCTATAAATAACAGCGTTACTTTTTTTAATAACGAGTAATCTAATTGGTACTCTTCTCATCATTATAATGCTGTCATCATTACTGCTGAAAAATGCGGCGCGTTACTATGATTGAAGACAGCTGAGGGCAGGGGCACGAGACAATCGCATCTCCACACTAGTCCAACACACACAGAACATTGCTCACATCTGAAACACAGCTCAAGGCCTCATGAAATGAATGACTTACCCTCGAGAGTCTGCTTTGCATCATGATCAATTTCACTCAAATCATTGACTGAGGGAAGCATTTAAAACACTGGAGAGCTGTATTCTATTAATGTCCCTCTTTGTCAAGGACAATATGACTCACACCTCGACGAGAAGAGGCAGGCTGAGAAGAAAAGTTATCTTTCAAATTATGAAGAGTTTCTTTCTTCAGTATATCATCAGCCATGTCCTCCTCCAGAAAAGACACATCTCATTGCATGAGATTAAAACTTCCAGTGATCTAGATAATTCTTGCAAATCCTTCCTTGGACTTGTCTGGTGCTTCAGGTTTCGCACTCACTGCAGACTATTTTATAATACTGATGGACAAGTTCAGCTGCCATCAATCCTGCTGCGAAAGAAACACACACACACACACACACACACACACAGTTCTGCTTGTATTTCTTCCTTGATTTATTCGGACTTTCTGCTTTCTGCTTTCAATTTCAAACACAGTGTTACTTCAATATGTAACCAATTTCTTGGTGCAGGCCCCGTGCATGATTTCCCTCTGCTCTACACTCTTAAGTGAATTTCTGCGCCCTTAAATCATCAGCATACATATGGAAAAGGCTTAATGTGAATCTGTTCTTTGACCTACATTTGGCTTTGTCCCCTCCAGCACTTGGACAATTTAAATGCTCCTGTTTGGATATTTACAACAATCTCACAATTATTTATGAAGCAAAGATGAAAGGGCTTTATGTGTGAAGTTCAGTGATATTAGTGTTTGTGTCGAAGAGAAGAGTCAGGAGACAGATGCTGAGAGGGAATGAGACTGCTCCATAAGCGTGCAGATCCAGTTTTAGTGGTTAAAGAAATTATCAAAATCATAAATAAATAAAAGTATCAATTTAAATCATTTAGGAGCAATTCACTGTAACAACTTGTTTAAGCCTGAATGTGACCTATTCATGAATTCATGAAATGCATTTGAGACACGACCCTAACTTCCACTCCTGTAGTTCCATCAAACAGCCACCAAAGCCATATTAATATTATTAAAAACAACAACAACAACAACATCACGAAGCAGCAGCCAGTGCAGTCAATGAATACAGAGAGGAAATTAAGACGTGTCCATAGAACACATCATCATCATATTGAGGGCAAAACAGAAACAAACCTTTGATCCTGTCCACATGTCCAAGTGTTTGTGTGTGTGTTTACCTTTTGATATTCTATGTTTTTATGACCAGTTAAAAACAACACCATGTGTGAAGGCTCAGCAGCGGCCTAAGGTTCGAATCCGACCTGCGGCCCTTTGCTGCATATCGTTCCCCATCTTTCTCTCCACTCATTCCTGTCACTCTTCAACTGTCTCTGTCAATAGTAAAGCTTGAAAAGGCCAAAAAATTACCAAAAAACGAAAAACAACTTGAGAACATTCGACAGCATCAAGTTGGTGTCAACAACACTCCCCACTCCCCAAGCAATGGTTTTGCACTCCTTCATTCTGCTAACATTTGTGCAAAGCCTGTAAAACATGTGCAAAGAGACCTATCATATATTATTCCACTGTTCCACCGTAGTAAGTCATGGTGAACATATGACTTGTGGACCTGATACATTCAGTTCAGTTCAATTTTATTTTTTTATTTATATATCACCAATTCATAACAAAAGTTATCTCATGACACTTTCCAATTAGAGCAGGTCACATGACACAATACACAAAGTGTATTGGCTAGCATACAGTGCTGTAGTGTTAGCTTACTGTGGGCTGGATAAATACTCATTTGTTATTTTCATGGAGTGTAATGTTAGTTATTATTCTTAAAAACTCAAACCAACAGAACGTGTCTATTGTCAAATGTTAAAAACCTTTTACTTTTAATGCACTTTAGTCAATTAAACATTTTATAATTAATTATTTGAGCGCTGCTAATCAGCTAATACAACAGTCTACAATATTGCAGGCTGTTGTATTAGCTGATTAGCTTTTATTCTAGCCAATTATACTTAATAAAAGGACACCTGAGTGTATACAACAATGTAGAACCCATTACATTTTCAACCCAAAGATGGATGCACAAATTATTTTTCACTTCTAGTTATGACCGAAATGGCTTATCCTTTACAAAAATAAAGATCCACCAGGAATTGATGCCAGAAATATCACTTAAATTCAGGATATTAAACATTAGACGCCAAAAATGTATGAGGTATGAGCTGAAGTGAAGCCATTACGAAAGTGCCAAAAACTGCAGTTTCTCTCACGACCACTTGAGGCTGGCTACAAAACAAGTCAGTGTCCATAAGTCCCCAACTCCAACTTCACAGCAGAAATAAAGTTCAAAAAAGAAGAAATAAAGCAGTTTTCATCTCTTTCCTTGTTCATGACAACTACACTGAGGGTGAATTTTTATAGAACTATATATAAAGCCATTATATTAATGCTTAAAGTAATTACGAGGAGTTTCTGTGCGCTGTTGTCCAGCAGGTTCTCGTGGATTGTGGCTGCTTCTGTGATCCTGCACGACGCCCACTACATATATTATTACTGTCATTATTACTACCATATCTGTTACTGTAATCATTTTTATCATTCATTGTAATTCATTGTCATTTTATCATTCATTGTACAATATGTTTGTGTTGATTTGTCCTGTACACGTGACATCCATTGCACGTCTGTCCGTCCTGGGAGAGGGATCCCTCCTCTGTGGCTCTTCCTGAGGTTTCTTCCACCTTTTTTCCCTGTTAAAAGTTTTTCCTCACTGGAACCGAGGGTCTAAGGACAGAGGGTGTCACTCCCTGTACAGATTGTAAAGCCCTCTGAGGCAAATGTACTTTGTGACTTTGGGCTATACAAATAAAATTGATTTGATTTGATTTGATTTGATGCTTTGATTGACAGATGGGTGTCATTACAGGTGGGTTTGAGCAACCCGGCCTTCATTCAACCTTCATTCAGCCTGCCTCAGGTCCACCCTCCACCTCTGACCATTAATGGGTTAGCAGGAAGGCAGCAAAGGCAGGACTGCCAAGATGCCATGCACAAGGCTTATAGGAGGAGGCAACAAATCACCAGCAAGAGGCAACATACTCGTGCATAGCGGGAAAAAAAAAGATTACTATAAAAAAAAAAAAAACTCAGACTGAAAGCTGCAACCACTCTCTAGAAAAGACCTCTTCGTACTAACCTCTTTCTCCAAAATCATTCACAGTGGTGTCAACACTACCATTAGTCTGGAAGTCTGTAGGCTTATAACTTCTGTCATTAATAATCTGTCCACTTAAGTTATGATGGTACAGTGGTCTGCAGGTTTAACCTGTCTATAGGTCTGTCTGGGGTCAAGGAATTTCTGGCCTGTCTGATTTCAGTGTCTGAATAATGTTTTCAGACACTGTGCATTTGTTCCCCAGGACAGGCTCTGTTGTCTGTTGTCATTGCTGTTTGTTTGTCAAATATGTCACATCTTACTCTGTGAATTAAGCTCTGTGACTCTGTGACGCCTAGTCTCTACAAAAGGACTGGATCCTACATTTCACATCATCCAACGGACAGTGTCCCTCTTTACCTCTACATGCCCGCTTTGTCATCAGTCATAAGGAGTTCATCACGAGAATGCTAAATCAAACACTACTAAATCAACCATTGAAAACACATCAGCCAGTACTTACCACAAAACATTCAACACTTTAAGGTCTCTGATACTAGTCTGAAGACAGGACCCCCCTGAGAGGAACACTGAAGTGACTTTAAACCTGGTCAAGAGATTGAATGATCACCAGAAACAGACATCAGCTGTCTGTGAACACCAGACCAAAACCTCTCTGAGCATCCACTAAGAGGTGAAAGGTCATCGACCAGGAGTCAGTGAACAGCTGGAGAAAGATCAAGAAGAACATTCACATCTGACAGCAGAGAGCATCTTTGAACAGACACAGGGGGTTACCACCTCAGTTATCAGTGGCTGTCAGTGTATATCATCTTTTGTTCAATGCTTTGTAAGACCGGTCATAGCAGTACAGTAGACCTTCACACCCAGAAGGGATTCACATACAGTTCAGCAGGAGAGAGCTGTGTCTGCTGTGTGTGTTTCTCCTCCTCCTCTCTGTTTGTCCCACATCAACAGACCTCCTCCTGCAGCTCATCTGTAAACTGTGCTGAGACCATGAAAGCCCTCTCACTGTTTCCTGATCATTACTGGCCATAAAGACGCGGGCTCAAAGACAGGGCCAACAGATTGACTACCCGCTGACAAGAGTAATTCAATTTATTATTCGCTCCATTTGACCAGGTTTCCTGTGGGAGAATAAGAAAACCAAGGACCTATGCTTTAGTGACTCCTGAGCTTGTGGATTTTTTTATTAATTTGTGTCTGTTTAATTAAAGTCATATTTTCTTACTGCCACTTGTGGAGATGTTGGTTTCTCTAAATTTGCAGGTTAAAGCCTGTAGGTTGTCATTAGAAAATCTCATTTATACAAGAGACCCTTAAGCTGCCTAAAGTCCCCTTTTTATAAATAAATATATGCCACAAGGCGCTCCAAAATGTCGTCACATCTTCTGTTGGAGAACAAGACTTTCACACAGA
This sequence comes from Larimichthys crocea, assembly GCF_000972845.2. Taxonomy (NCBI): domain Eukaryota; kingdom Metazoa; phylum Chordata; class Actinopteri; family Sciaenidae; genus Larimichthys; species Larimichthys crocea. The sequence goes on along the minus strand of NC_040011.1, from coordinate 30,933,929 downwards.
TAAACATTGGCATGCACAAACATGCACACAGTGTTTTGTAAAAGCAAGTTTTTGTTGCAATTGTTGCAATCAGCAGCTATTCAGTGTTCCTGCAGCACTTGAATAGAACAGAGGAGTCACTAATATAAAGCACCTACACCTGTGCTTTTCCTACTATGGCAAGTCAAAATGTTTGTTGTGAATAAGGACTATAAGTCATGTCGCATGCGATGGATGGTAGAGATGGGGAAGATTCCCATGTTTACAACTTGCAAACTGTCACAACTCAAGACAGTTTTTGGTCGAGTTAGGTGCAGACCACACCGAGCATGTCTCTGTCACGTCGTGGCCACAGTGCTGTTTTGGTCCGTCCTTCACGCAACTTCAAACCCCACCAGGAGAGTTTCAGAAGTGGATTTGGTCGTTTTCTAGGTGCTTAGGTGCTTCTAAATGTGTAAATATGCTACATACTTAATTTGTTTCGCTTTTCTGTGTCTGGCCACAGCCAGCTCGAGCTGCTCAGTGTGGAATGACCCGGACTGCTTACAGCATCTGTCAAAAGTAGAATAGCTGTGTATTTCCCAGTGGAACCGAGTGGAGACGTGCTTCTGGGACGCTTCTGAAATGGACAGCGGTGGGTGGTGTGATTTAAAACACTGACTTGAACGGCCGCATACTGTATAGCGGCGGCAACTGCAGCGCACACATATTATACACAAATTATTTTGCATTGACAACATTCCACTATTCATTCAATTTGGGTGTGATCATCTTATATATTAGGTAACTGGAGATAATAAATCTTTATCAGTCCACAGTTTACCACAGTAAACCTCATATATTGTCCAGCTGACATTGTTACTATACTTACTACATTTTGGTAGTCAGACTGCAACACTCAGGACCAGCATGTAGGATTTAGTGGAATCTAATAGTGTAGTTGACCATTGCAACCCCCTCACCTCACCCTCTTCTTTCTAGCATGAAGATGAAACTATGGTGGCTCTGTAAGCAGAAAAAATGTTAATGGTGGTTCAACATGGCCATGTTGGCTATCGTTATGAAAAGGACCTGTAGCATCTGTAGATATAAAAGGCTCATTCTAAGGTAACAAAAACATAATAATTCTTATTTTGAAGTGATTATACACCAATAAAAAACATATCTATGAATATTGTATCATATTTCTGACCTATTCTGTAAATAGAGCTCCCTAAATCTGACACTCTGGACCTTAAATACAGTTTTATTTTTAATATATATTTCTAATTTCATGTATCACTTGAAATCATTTGCATGTTCAAGATTCAACACTATTTTCTAGTATGAAGCATTTGTATACCAGTCCAACAGCCTGACTCCCACTGCCTCATATCACACTACTCTATAAAGCACAAGAGAAAAAATGAAGGTCAAGGTTCAGGTAGAATTACATCACAATACTTTAAGATTCCAATCCATCCAGCCTTCAAGTAATGCACTTGTGTCTGAGGCACAGTGGTTACAGACCAATCAGTGTCTTTTGAGGAACTACTCATAGCTCCAGCATGAGCTAGAGAGTAGAATAAATGAGCAACCTTTATTCTACCTTATTTTCTCTCACTGATTAATGCATTAGATCTGAAAATAGATGAGTAAACTCAGCCTCATTTCAAAGAAATGGATAAACTGAGTTTACTCACCACAACACACCTGGTTCCTGGCATGATTTAACAATAGGTGTGATGACTTGTGTGAGAATTGTCTGTTTGTGATTAACCACAAAAATGTAAACATACATGTCTCATTAATGCATGTTACTAACTAAACTTCTTCCCCGGAGTTTCTGTGCTCTGTCGTCCAGCAGGTTCTCGTGGATCGTGGCTGCTGCTGTGATCCTGCATGACGTCCACTACATATATTATTACTGTCATTATTGCTACCATATCACCATTACAGTTTATAGTTAGTTGATGATTTGCTGCCGCTGTGCATCTGTGTCTCTGTGGATGACCGTCCACCAATGAGTTTGGGTCTGCCTGAGGTTTCTGCTGGTTAAAAGGAAGTTTTTCCTCGCCACCATCGCCAAGTGCTTGCTCATGGTGGAACTGTTGGTCTCTGTAAAAATATTATAAAGAGTACAGTCTAGACCTGCTCTGCATGAAAAGTGTCATAAGATAACTTTTGTTATGATATGGCACTATATAAATAAAATTGAATTGAATTGAACCAACAATGGTGGCTGCTAAAGAAGTTAGTGTAGCGTGTGTATATATGGATTATTACTTATGGAGGGTATTTCCTTGCCACCGTCACCAAGTACTTGCTCATGGTAGGATTTGTTGGATCTCTGTAAATTTCCACAGTGTGGAATCAATAATGGCAATGACAACAATGACTTTCAAAATAGTTCTGTATAACAATTCATCTGCTGCAATTATGATTAACATACAGACTCTAAGTGTTATTATTCCAGTGTTATTCTTAATGTATTTGCCTATATTTTTTCCTACAAATTTGTTTGGGAGAACTTGCCTGTTGTCTTCCACATTGATGACAGCATTCCTTTAAAGTTCCTGAGATCCAATTCTTAATTCAAGTATAGCTGCCAGCCTGGCTTCAGTCTGCCATTTAGTCATGAGGAAAAAATATAATTTAAAAGTTTTAGGGTTTTATTTTTCCAGGGTTAAATCTAATCATCCTTCTCATAAAGATTATGAGGAGCTGCCTCTGTGCATAAATTGCAGACCAGAAACGAAAAGATAGAAATGATTGCATCATTAAACCTATAAAAGATTGACTTACAATAAAAGGAAAAATGAAATAAAAACAACTGTCAAATCATTGTTAATTGCTGCAATAAATGTGTTAGACTATATTACCAATTCTAATAATGTGCTGCGACTTGCACAAGAAAACAAGACAATAAATGCCTAATTGACAGTAATAGCCTGTAAAATTTTTCGTCTAGAAAGTCCAGTCCTGCTGTCATGTGTTTGTGCCAGCACTTCTTTTACTGTAGCAACGTCATGGCCACACGTTTGATATCCTCTTGCTGCTCTCGCACCTGTGGCTTGAAAACAAACAGCATGCAGGAGAAACACGGTGTACGGACAGCACAATCTAGAGCATGAAACGGACCTTAGAAGTCAGGGCCGACCCGGCCCGGGCCCGATAGAATTCGCCCCGAGCCCATCCCGGCCCGTTTTGATTGACAGCTTTGTAGAGCCCGAACCCGTTTGCAGCCCGACTTTATTAAAATGTGTGCATATGGCATAACAGTCAAGAATGAGTCTAGCCTCCCCAATTGTGCTAAACACTAACAGTGATGGACTCATCTTAATTTGAACATTTTAGTAGATGCAACTGGCATACAATCAATTTATTTATACTGAAATTTAACAATTGCATGTAGAAGATGACAGAACATGTCATAATAGGGTGTACCTGTTATTAGTAGATTAAAAAATGAAATCAAGTGCATATTAAGTGTGTATTGAAACAACAGACAAGACACTTCGCAAAGTTGCATTGAAGATGAATTCATTCAGTTCAATCAAGACATTTAATTTAGTGGAACACAAGTAAACTGAATTATTAATTATATTAATTAATTATTAAACAAAAAAAATATTCCTGAAATAAATAGAAAAAGACTAAAATGTTTGGACTAAAACTCGATTAAAATACCCTGTGTTTACGTTTGACTAAAACTAGACTAAAATTTTGAGACTAAAAGTGACTAAGGCTAAGAATGAACTTTGAAACAAGACTAAGACTAAATTGAAAAATGGGTGACAAAATTAACACTGGTCTGTCACATTTAGCGGGCTATGTATAAAGAATATGGCAGAAATTAAATATAATTTTCGTGACTATGTTTTCAGTCGCTGAAACAAAAACATGTGTGGGAGGAGTTCAGGAGGCCATGGAGAAGGGCTTTTGGTTGGCCTCAAGGAAGTTCTGGCAAACCCCATAACAATCAGACAACAGTGGCTCCAAACTAGAATGTGCTGACAGTGACACTAACATGGGTAAATACATTCTCTTTGATTAATTCTGGGCTTATAGTATTTGTGGTGTTAAACCCTACAGTGGTGATCTGTAGGGGTTTAAAATCTGACCACCAGCATGAGTTATTAGAATGTGAGACCGACTCAGGCACCTTTGATGTACTTAGAGCCTTTCATATCTACGAGTCCATGGTGTTGCCATGTTTCCTTAGTAGCCCAAAACATACAAAAACGATAGGTAGGTAGGCAGGTAGTGCCCCAATATTAATACAACAGTTTTTAACCGTTGAACTGCAGATAGAATGACTCCATCCAAAGTTCATAAATTCACCTACCTGTAATTTTTTAATGAAGCAAAGCTAGAGTAACCACATTCTTATTGTAACTCTCTACTTAACACAAAAACATAAAATTTATATGCATCTTCTCTTTTCACTCAGAAACAGATGAAAATCATCCAGACCTGACACTGGCCAATGCCAAACGAAAGATCACATGTCAGTGTTATGTAAATACACACATATTCTGTAACCATTTACAGTGTTGAAGTGATGGATTATCAAGTGGATAATTAGAACTGAATCTGTTATTTCCTTCCACAAAAGAAAAGGTTTAATGTTTACACAGAAATAGAGCAATATTCATTCAGAACCGAGCCCTGCTTAACTGGAGAATTTATTCCAAATGGAGCAGCTCTGTGCCAGCTTAGATACAGCCTTCACTCCTGTTACTGAATCTCTTTCTCACCTCATTTTTTAGCATTTGACCTTTGCAGATCAAATTAAAGCAAAAGGGGAGGGAGGGGGAGGGTATATTTTAAATCCAGCCATTAATTCTACTGATGCATGCACAGTCATTTAGCTGGCCAGCACTGGCCTCACAGTCCATTCATTTTGGATTCAGTGTTACAGCTCTCTGGGAAATGCATGGCTAGCTTGGCTGCAGTAGCTGCAGTGGTGCCAATGGGCAGTTAGAGTCCTGAGGTGCAGGACAGACGGTAGAGACTAATACAGGACACAAGCAGCCAAGACTCTGAGATGGGATGGCACAGAGAGCCAGAAATGTGAGATGACCAAACAAAGTGGGAGGTCTCAGGCTCTGAGCTCAGGAGCACTTTAACAGAGCTGAATGATGAGGTGGAGATGTACAGCAGTGTTCACTTGTATCTGTTTTCACTCATCTCTACTGACTATAATAAAATGAGGATTCCTATTCAGTGTCTCCCCTAGAATTTTTTTCAGCAGCAGTGCTGCTGTGTCCGTGTTCGTGAGGATGTGACGTCAACCCATATTCATGTGTGTGAGAATAGTTGAAATGACTTTGGAATCCTTATAGACAGGATTAGAAATGTTTGTATTTGTATCAATTTACAGCATTTGACATTTATCTGTAGAACATATTTAAAAAACAGAAATTTAATCACACATTTTATTTATTACAAGCAGCAGACTTAATAACAGGATCAGTTTTATGATGTGGGGACATGTGAGTACTCGTGCACATGCGAGAAAGCTGCACGCTGCCTGTTACGATGCTCCAGCCTTTGATTAAATAATTTCCCCCTGGGATTATTAAAGTATTTCTGATTCTGAGAGGAGAGGAGAGGAGGAGGAGGAGGAGGAGGCTTCAGGCTGGGATTTACAGGAAGAACAGTAAGAAGAGTCCAACCCTCTCTTGACTTGTGTGTTTCTCTGCTCTCGACTGGAGCAGGATGAGTTTATGCAAACCATTAATTTGAATATTTACATATATTTCATTTGAAATATGAGACAAATACCACAGAATCCTACAACACCTACACAACTGACAGAGAAAGTTTTCAATTTTCAGCTCTTCTTAAAAGAAACTTCTGTATCACACTATTTCAATTTTATTTGACCAAAAAGATTAAACACACAATGTTTTACAACACCGGTGACAGATGGTAAAAGGGACGGCCAACAATGCCAAGAATGTCATCACTTTCTGCTCCCCATTTCTACTTAAATATCCTCCAACTGGTGTGTGTGTGTGTTTGTGTTATAGCTGGGCGATATATTGATATTTTAATCTATATCGATATATTTTCAAACGAGACTATATCATATCATCGCTTATATCGATATAGTTTATTTTGCATTCAAATACATAATAATAAGACCATACATTTCCTCCCTTGAGCCGCTAGTTCGCTTTTATTTCTCCTCTCCCTCGTTACTCATTGATTTTGTCACGTCAGAGTCTCCAATAACTCCTCAAAAAGTTGCTAGATTTGTCGCTAGTCGCTTTTTAGGAAAAAACTAATTACTAGAGGGTCTGAAAAGATGCTAAATATAGCGACAAAGTTGGTAAGTTGTCAGCACTGGACCACTGATTAGTTTGTCAATAAACAACTGAAGCAGCAGGGTTAGAGGTGGTGCCCAGGTCTTGACCTGTGTGTCAGCTGTCGCAGTGCATTGTGGGATTTGTAGTATGAGAGATGGGAGTATAATTTACCGGTGGGCTATTAATAATAGACACAGAGCCGGCCTGTGGCATAGGCAGTATACGCAAATGCTAAGGGCGTCGTCCATCCAGGGGGAACCACAAATGGGGGAAGAAGAAAAAAGAGAGAAACTTTGACTTTTCTTATACTAAAACTTGATGTATAAGGACGTTAATTTAACTGAATAGCAAAGTCTATTAAATAATAATAATACTTTCCTAAGCCCCCGCCCCCCCCACCGACTGATTAGACTATACCTGTCTGCTCTCTGTTTTCTGACGTCACCTCTTATTGACAATAATAATGTGAAAACAACCAAAACTCTTTGGTGCTCGGGGGAAGGAAGAAAGGAAAAGAAGAGGAGGAAAAAACGTGACAAAGACAGAGGTGAACCTCCTCTAAAGATGATGCCATGAAATGATTTGTCTGTTACAGAACGATAGTAACTTTGAGTGTAATACAGTTTGATAATCAATAAATAGCGTCAGCTTGTTTTAACATCAGTTAATGTGATGGAGGGGCCTAAGAGCTGTTATGGAAATAATAATGTAGGTTAATACTCCCACCTTCCATTTCTCAGGGTCACTGGTAAAGATTAGATCGATTCAGCAGGTGTTTACATCTGTCTACATGTGGTTATCTAACGTTTTCTCTGCTTGTAATAATCAATCAAAATGCTGTTTATTTTCCACCCCTTCATACATCAGAGCTGTAAGGCTGGTTGTTTGTTATGTTACAGTTCATATTGTCTAAAGTGTGTTTATAGTGTTAAACTTTACATCAGTGTTAAAGTGCACATCATTAATGTTAATACTAACTTAGCATTCCCATATGTTATATTATACTGCAGTTTACTGCTTCTTTGCATTCTGCTAATCAGCAGTTCACTGTAAAATAATAAGACTGAATCTAATTTGCATAACAGAAATAATTGCATTGTATATGATACATGTACAGAATAGGGGAAATCATGCCTCTGTTATATTTTTCATTTGTAGTATTTCATTTCATTTTATTCTTGGTATCATCTTTTATGATTCGACTGTAACCCACGTCACACACTCCTCTTCTTTCTTCAGATATGCTGTTGAGGAATCTGAATCCCAACCCTGCAAATCTTGAGCCATCTACAGTTATCTCCAATTCAGCAACATTGAGCGATCCTCTTGTCGCCTCCTCCTCTTGTTTACAGTTTTTATTTTGTGGGTAGTTAAATCTTATACTCTGTGTAGGCTACTAAATAAATAAATAAATAAATAAATAAGACAAAAGTGTCTAACGTGTTTGATGCCATAAAAAAGGCACATTTAAGATTTTTTCCATTTTTTTTTTTGCATGAATCGTCTAATCAACTTCTCCTCTATTGATCCAAACCATTAATTAAATTAATGTCAGAACCCTTCAATGCCAGAAAATCAGAGTCCCTGGTAAAAAAAAATGTCGAAAAAAGCACATGAAAAGGGGGTTATTTCCAATATACTGAATGCAAATTGGATTTGGTTTGTGGGGATTATAATGTAACAGTCCTGGATATGTCATTGATGAGTAACAAGATTGATTTCCAGGGTTTTTTTTGGTAGTGTCAGATTAAAGAAATGGCTCCCAGTGAAGTGAAGTCTATGGGGCAATGGCATAAAATGGCAATGTGCGCACATGACACAGTCTAGCGCACGCGCGCACACACACACACACACACACACACACACACACACACACACACACACACACACACACACACACACACCTGTGCCTTTGACTTAAGACCTTGTTTACATAGAGGTCCAGCTAAATAGCGTGTTTAATAAGACCTCCACCAGGTCAGGAGTCATAAGGAGGTCCCACGCTGACCTCAGGTCCTCGGTGAGGCAAGCGACTGTGGGCCTGGAGGGGGAACATTGTCTGGGGAAAACCAGAGAGTCTCTTCGTGATGGGACAACCACTGAAGACCATTTATTCCTGTCCATTGAGCTTGGTTGGGCTCCTGCTTTTCCTCCGAGCTGGACTCTTTGTTGAAGGACAGAAACTCAGGAGCTGTGGAAACTTTAAACAGTTATAGTTAATAAGCTCAAAGTTGCAGAGCCACTCATACTGAAGCCAGAAGCTGTGCGCCTTGTGCTTTAGCAGCAATCTTGTGGGATCAGACTCTGGACTGCAGCAGTCCAGTCCTGTTTATGGACTATCTGCGTGAGTAAAGCGGTCACACAGATGGCTGGACAACCAGTCAGCTGCTTTTGCAGGTGTTAGCCACCTGTTGGCTCCAGAGGAGCACAAGGGGAGAGCTGGGCTGTGGATATGAACACAGGCCTGAGGAGACGTGGTTCCTCTGGGTGGAGGAGATGGAAACATGAGGGGCCACTGTTGAATTTGGCATGGTGCTACCCAACAGAAGGCTGCACTGACCAACAGATAGACAGCAGCTATGTGGAGTGCAGGTTGGATGAATTTCATTATTATTAGTGTAATATTTCAAAGTCTCCTGAAAACCAGACACTGTACAGAACTTTGTGTTAGATTTGGATCTGAATGCAGGTTCTGGGAATTTGTTTTCTTTTTTGCTCACTTGACATGCTGAGCACAAATAATACATGAACTTGTTTTGAGTTGTCAGTTTTACAACAATTAGACATCCATTACAATCAGAAGCCAAAGAATGGCAAAGAGAGAGAGAAACAGAGGGAAACTGTTGAATGGCTTTGTTGCTCTCAGCTCTGTCATTAATCATCTAATACTGCTGCACACACGCGCACACAAACAAACACACATGCATTAGGATGTAACGATGTGACTCAGGATGTAACGATATGGAAAACTTGACCTCTAGATTATAGTGACCAAATTATCACGGTTAACCATATTATTACAATATTCTTAAATGCTGTACATATGTCCAAAAAACACATACATTGAAATAATTTCACAAAATCTTGTGATTTTCTTATCATACTAAAACACTAGAAGCCAAAATCTCAAAAAGAAACAACAAAAAGGTCATTTAGAATTCATAACCTTCATAAACTCACAGTAATATAGACATTAACATGCCATCTAATGGTCAGCATTACACAGGAAAATGCACACATAAGAAGTGTGCCTGTGTGAGTGAGAGGAGTGCCTGTAGGAGAAAATGAGTGTATATGAGTGTATGTGAATGTGTGTGTGTGTGTGTGTGTGTGTGTGTGTGTGTGTGTGTGTGTGTTAGTGTTGAGCCAACACTGTGAGTAGTGAATTAAATTAACACAACATTTTATTTCCTGGAGGTAAAGTTACAATCTGCCAGTATCGACTCACTTTTTTAACTCGCTATTATAAATATTACCATATGTTCTTCCTGGCATTAATGAACATACATATAACATATTTACCTAAGCCACATCTGATATATCTTTATCTTTATATGTGCACACAGACTCGTCAGGATCCTTAAACCTTTGCATGTTAACATGTTGTTTGTAATAGTTTGTCAGGACAGAAAAGAGGATGACATAACTGAAATCTCACTGATCATGATGACACTCCAGTGGCAGATAGTACAGCCTCAGTCATGCTGCCATCAGATCAGTATCAGGGGTGCAAATAGATTCTTTACAGTCCCATGTCTGGGATTACAAAACACAGAGTAGACAAAGACAGCAAGACCTCCTCTTCTCCTCTCACCGCACTGTTTTCCTCTATCCGCCTGCACCAGTTCATAGACTGTCCACTATATTCCTGTTCACCATCCCTCCATGAAGCACAGCAAACCACACCATAGGCACGTTGGCTGGTTCACACTCTTGCTGCAGTGACAGCATCTCCTCTGGTATGTGTGCTGAAGGTATTTCAGCTTAATTTCATGATGTATTCCAGGAGTTTGTGTAATCCACCATTATCTCCTGGCATTTGTTCAAGAAAAGCCAGAGGAAAAACAACACAACAGAATCTACAAGAAAAAACACAACTAAAATGTTGCAGTGGTGTAAATGTGGCCTTTCATTTCATTTATATTTATATATAACTTGAACGTTTGTTTCTACACAGTCTGATGTCATCGCTGTGTGATCTGTGTAACACTGTGTAGCACTGCGACTGGAAGGAGAGACTGTCCGGACAAATAGTCCACAATCCAGGACAACAAGGGAGTGTCAAGATTGTTTTAAACGCACTGGAAAAATCAAAGTAAGCATAGGCATGGCAAAGCAGAAAGATGACGGAACATTCCACTCTCACTCCTTCCTTTGGCTGGCAGGTGAACTGAAGGTGGTCCAGTGATGGTTTAACCAAGGTGTGACAGGACCTGCCTCGACAGGGACTTCACCATGTGGAAAGACAGCATCACTGCACTGTAGCTGTTGGAAGCAGAAGGGCATTGAACCAGGCAGGAGGTCCTTCACAGGACAGAGACAATCTCTACACTACACTCTGGTTAAAGAAGTGCTGGCAGCCAAAATGGAGCCATTTCCATTACAACCAAACAAACTCATCTGCAGATGAAAGCCTCGAGGTACACTTTAAAGTTTCAAACAAAAACAGAACTGGATTTATTTTTTAGCAGTGATGGGTGTTAACTGGTCAGATCGGCATGCGTTTGAGCACTTTACTGAAAATATTTGAAGAGTTAGATAAAATGAATTAATGGCTATACATTTCTAGAAGGACTGATTAACCTTGTTGTTTCTCTCCACAGCTCATGAATATGGTAAAAGTGAGTTATTATTTCATGTTGAAAACTCCAAATACAACAGAGGAAGGAAGTAGGGAGTGTGTGTAAAAGTGAAAGTGTGAGTGTTAAAAAAAACTCTCGTCTTCCCCTATTCATTAATATACATATTTAGAAAAGGAACATTATGCAAATTCTGCTCCAGATTAGATAGCAGAGCTGGTAATTTGATTTGAAATATAATTCTGTACATATTAATGAGTCACCTAAGGCAACAATATTTCAACTTGGTTTAATCTAATTATAGAGCAAACATTAAACCCCCTTTGGGTCGCCGTTTCCTGCAGGCTGCGTCGTGGCCTGTGGTGAACATGAATGCTGAAACTTGTTTAGCTCACTTATAGATGATTGCTCTTTCATTTGCTCCTCTGCTGAGTGAAGACATGAGATCTTCACTATGCTGAGGTAAGTCCACACTATAAGATATTGTGAACAACAAATAATTACCCCAAATCTGATCTGCATTCAGAAGATTTATGAAGACTCATGATTTAAACATAATGCTCCAAACAAGGTGGTGTTTTTGACCCTGCTAAAGACACAGTGGAGCCAGTGTGGTAAAATATTCATGTGTCTTCATTTTCATCTTCATCTTAGCAGAGAAGGTTGGAGGAGGAAGTTAGGGGGATAACAACTGGGGGATGGTGGATAGAAAGCGGCTGTCACAGCTGATCCTGTCTGGGATTCACTGTGCTCAAACCCAAACAATGACTTCTTCTCTCTGCAGAGAGATATTAAATACAGTAATTGCATGTCAGAGTTGTTTCATTCAACCATCCCACCTGATCCCAGCTGAAGGGGAAACTCTACGAGGGAGGCAAGACACATTTCTGAGACCACCTTTGATAACCAGAAGCCTGACAGTGCATCCATTCCATTTCCTTGTGTCAACACTGGCTGTTTAATAAGGGTTTAAGCTGATTCAGAGTAAGTCGAGCTTTGAGAGGATACAGTGTTTTTCTGGAGATCTCCGAAGGCCTTCAGCAGAATTATGACTTGAAAATAGAATAAATAAGCAGACAGTTCTTTGTAATTGAAATGTCAATTAATTATTGTAGTGAGAATGAATTGACTGACTTCACTTTTACATTTTTTACACAGAGAACTGAACACTCCACATTCCAGGATGTGATGATGATGTTTACAGCACACAGTGTTGTGTGGAAACCGTGAGACTGACTTTGTGATTAAAAATGGAATATACATTAATTTATTGGTTGTGTTTAATTAATTGTATTTTGCGACATGAAACACAGATGCAGGGGTTCATTTCTAAATCACATGAGGTCCTCTGATCAGACTAGCCCCATGTGTTATTACAGCTGAGCTGCATTTCTTCCTGTGCACAGATCAGTGTGGTCAGAACATCTGATGTTACGTTAAGCAACACGATATTCAAATGCTTTCTTGCTGCTAGGATATGAGGATGAGGTAAAAGAAGGGGAAAGATCTCATATTTGGATTGTTCTAAAATTTCCAGATTTTCAAAGTGGCTCTTAATTCTGCCTAACATAAAGCCTTAATATCATTTGAACAGGTGAGTTGTATATAAATTCACCCTCAGTACAGTTGTCATGAATGGGGAAATTAGCTATAGAGACCATTTTAACATGAGGGCTTATGGAGACTGACTCCTTTGTAGCCAGCTTCAAATGGAAGATGCAGTTTTCAGCTTTTCTGTGTTGGCTTCATTGCATAGTCACGGTTGAGGTTGCTGCTTGATTTGATTTTGTGTTCTACAGATATCATGTTTAAGTATCATCTGAATTGGATTACATAACTTGCATTTAATTTATTTGCATTTATACTTAAACGCTTTCAATGCAATACTGTTCATTGTTTTATCGCTGCTGTATGTTGTTCAAGGAACAAGTTGTCTTCTTATTAAAAACTTACCCATTTTGTAAAGACAGTATGTGTTACAGTTAACTCACTTTTTAAACAACCTAAGTTTGAAAGTTTGTGTGTCATTGTACATACAGTATGTGCATTCTCTGCATGGTTCAGAGGGTGATCCAGAAGACTTTCCTATCTTTCTTAAAGCACTTTCTGTTCCCCCAAACTTTAGTTACAAGTATAGTTCAACCCATTCTCCTTTACTGTGTAACCTCAACTCATCCTTCATTCTGCTCCCATCTGGTTGCAGTTACAGGTCCGTGGCCTGTAAGTGAGCACGCTATGGCAGGAATTTAGTCCCCTTTGCCATAGCATGTCTCAACAAAGCACCACAGTAACCACCATGTACGGTGTTGTGGAGAAATTGCTGAAGTCAAAAGGTCAATGGTGAGGTCAAGAGGGAAGAAAGTGTTCAGGAGCCTCTGATGTCTTGATCAAGGAGAACTAGAGACACTCAAAGTTCATCAGAAGTGTCTGAGTCGGTCTCACATTCTGCCCAACTCATCCTGGTGGATCGACTTTAAACCCCAAGATAACACCACAAATACTACATGCCCAGCATTAGTCAAAGAGAAAGTCTTTACCCATGGAGGTGTTACTGTCAACATATTGTAGTCTGGAGACACAGATGTCTGTTTACGCAGATTGGAACATCAACAACAAGCTATCTATTATGTCTAGGAAGGCAGCAATAGGTCTCTTCCACCCTGGCCACCACAGTGTTGAGATAGACTGGCACCTACTGTTCCCAACCAAAGACAAACAATTAATACTGCTGAGGACCTCAAGGCCCACACGGGACCTTGTAGGACCTCAAGGCCCACACGGGACCTTGTGTAACCTAAGGATAAAAAAGTCCATAACATGTAGGGTCTATGGGTATGGGATAAGTGTGAAGAAATGTGCTTTATTGAATGTTAATTTCTGTGGTTATGTTGTGGTGTTTCTATGTACCTGTGTATTTATGTATGTACTGTACATGAGGCTTTGTACAGACTGCGGCAACACATTTCCTTAGAAGAACCATAAAATATCTATCTATCTATCTATCTATCTATCTATCTATCTATCTATCTATCTATCTATCTATCACTACTTATTACTATTGTCGTGGAAATTAAAGACTGAGAACACGATCAGTATTAAATGAGAACTTTATTCTTGGCCAAGGAGAGACAACAGTACGACTACAAGAGTCGCAAAGTTCTCTCTGCTGATAATACATTCAACTGCTCCTTTTGTAGACATTTCTCCCCCTCCCTCTCCTCTGAGGTAATAAAAGAGAGACTCTAAATGCAAAGGGGGGTTACCCTCGTAAATATCTGCTTTACTCCCCTTCTACACCGTGGCTGGTACCAACATCTCTGGGACAGAGAGAAATGTCTACACTCAAACATATATCAACCCATCAGGAGGCAGTCTCCTAGATAGGACAAAGTTCATACAAAGTTAAACATAAAATATATTTGTAAAACAAAGTAAGCATAAAATAGTAAGACAGAGGTTAAAAGAATTTTTCCACTACAAGTGGAAACTCTCCGTTATCTGCGAACAAACAAACAAAGACATTATCAGTTAAAGGTACCTAAATGACCAAAAGTAAAAAATACTCCCCTGTGAGTGTCCTGTTATCATTTATTATTGTTTTGAGATTGTTACTACTGATGCATTAATGGGTAAATAGTATTTCGCTGGTGTAACTGGTATCTTTTATCGTCAACAATGATTCTTTTTTAAAAGCTGGGAGGATGGGAGGGAGTTGTCATTTATTTGTTGATTTCTTCGTTGTTAGCCGGGAAGGAAAACCTAATCCTCAAGCCTAATGCACTGCAGTATCTCTTGAATCCATCTATTATAAGTAAGTAGGGAGTGTCAGTTTAAGGAGAATATGCCTCCTAGCAAGTAGACTGGTGACTGTAATGACTTGTTTTGTGTTGACATGGAAGGAAAAAGGCAGTGAGGGGGGTCAGGGTCAACTGTTTTAATATAAGACCTCACGAAATGTGTTGGCATAACCAAAACATGTGCAGGTATAAGTTCTGTCTGAGTATCTCTTGGCTAGTCCTGTGTTGGCACATACAGTATAGAGAAGGTGTATGTCCATTGCTCATCTAACATGTTAGTCCTGAGTCTAATCAGAGTCTAAACAATTCGGCTTTACCTTAAAAATGTGATCATGATTGAAGCGAGCCTGTTTTAGCCTCGATAGAAAAGAGTCGATCGTGAATCTGGAGGGCGATTAGGGAACGAGGGGGGATTGATTTTGCACAAATCTGGAAGAAGTAGAGCAGGTGAGTGTTTGAAAGGTTACAGTTTGCTGATAAATCTACAAACGAGGAAAAAAAAACTGCTTTAACGTAAAGGTCACAGAGAGTCAGCAGAAGTTTGTTTGACCAAGTCTGGAAAAGTCTGAAAGACAAATAAATGTAGAGGAGTAATAAGTACAATATATATCCCTGTTTATTTTCCATAGAATAATACTCAAGTAAAGTATAAGCATGTCAAAATTGTGCTTAAGTGCTTAATAGTATCGCTTTATTCTCTGACCCTTTTTTTTTCAATTCAAAATGGGCGTATAATTTTCCAAAAACAATAAAATCTCTCTGTTTCAACATTTGATAATTTGTCTTTGAGCTATTTTTTTTAATTAGATATGGAGTTTCAATATTTTGCACATCATCACGTTTCGTTTATATTTATATTTTGCAGAGCGTGCCAACTTCTTTTGGAAACAGTTGTTGTAATTAAACATGCAGACAAAACTACAAAACTACAGGCTTCCAGGTGATATACGGACAAAATTAGTTCAATCACGCATGTCAAACAGTCTGAAGTTTAAATCCTCTCACTCCATTTATCCGAAAGGAAGTGCCGCACTGAACTTTCACACTTCGGCGTTCACCCATGGGTGTCTAAAGTCAGCCAGTCTTGCGTTCTGGTCCAGTGAGCAGCAGCTTTAAAACCGAGGAGAGATGTAATACACTGTGCAGGTTTTTCAGGAAAAGAGACGCTTGTAGCTTAAATCAAAAGGACAGTATGTAATTCCTCTAGTTTTTCTCAGCGGATGAGATTCATGTGTTATGAAATGCAAAGCAGAGAGCAACTACTGAGTAATGTGTCATTGCAACAATCCGGAAAGAAACTGAAATATATATATTTGTCTCTATATTTCTTATAATTAGTACCAAATTAAGAAATTCTCTCCAGGAAACCTTTCTGTAGAATAACAAGCTGTAAAATGAAACATTGCCCCCAGTGACTGTGTCACTAAGTCTGTCTCATCTGCACTTTGAAAGTGGTACTACAAGGTTATCCTGCCAATATTACACTAACAATATAATACTCATTACAGCTCCACTAAAAACATTTGTTTTGCTCATTGTTACGTCAATACCTGGATGTTTCACCTTCACTGTGCAGACTGATGTACGTTCAGAGCTTCACATTGATCTGACGAAGGTGGAAAGTTTCCCAGTGCTCACCTTAAATCTCATTTTAAAGCCTGGACTGTGTGAGATGATTTGTGACGTTTATAATTAAATGGAAAGACCGAGTACGCGAGTGTGATGTGGAAACTCGAGTGCACATGCACTGAGAATTGAAGAATCTTCAGTGAATAGGAGTTATTTTGTGTTTTGAACTGAAAAATATTTACATTTTCATAGATTTTGGAATTTTCATTGAGGTAAAAGGACAAGATGACACTTTTTAATGAGGCTTATTGAACTTTTTATGTGGAAAAAAACAGACACAAATTATTATTCAAATAGATTATTTTTTACGAGTCATAACACATGTCTGGAGGGGATCTGTTCTGTATTACAAGCGATGATTGAGTCCTGATTACGATAAACTAATCTGTGACAGAATAATGTATTATGTTATCTGGGGAATTTATAAATCTGTATTTGTGGAACATATTCTTTCCACTGTCCCTCTTTGAAACAAATGATATGATAAGGATATAAAATAAACTACCTACTGTTTCAACGTAAATAAAAAACAGTATAATTCAGACACCAAATGTGTTATTGACATTTTAAAAGAAGAGTTAATTGATTAAAACCTCCGTTTAGTCGTCGTCCCCACAGTGTTGCATGAGTGGAAAATACAGCTATAACCATTTTTCCCCCAAAACAGCGTTCGATTTTAAATTTGTTTTCCAGTCCAGAAAAGTGTAAGTGACCCTCGATCATTATTGAACCACGACGGTGCAACTGGGCTTTGAAATATTTTGTGAACTTGTTTTTCTTCGGGGCCCTCTTCAGTCTTCTCACAGGGTAGACTGAACTGGTGTCAGTTCATAGTATGTTCAGCTGGTATTCTGTGACAGTGTTAACCCAAGAACAAACCTTCTGAAGCTTTAGGAATACCTTTGCTAAAGCAACATACCTGTTAAAAACATCTTGTTATAGGCATAATTGTGCACTGATGATTCTTTACATTCTTATTTAACCGTTCAATCAGGTTGAACCATTTGTAAAGTGGAAATTTAAGTCTGAATTTGTACCAAATGAAGATTTTGTCACGGCGGTTTCAAACATTTATTATCTTGGTAGGGTTGTAGAGTGACAGGAAAGTGTGTGCAGAAAAAGGCTGCAGGCTGGAATTGAACCCGGGCTGCAGCAATAAGGAGTTACCTTTACATAACCAGATGCTCCTGCTTTCAAAGTTTTAAATAGTAGCGTATAATAAGGTGAAATATAGTTATATAATATGATCTAATACCTAGTATAGTATAAGTAATGTAGCATAGACTATAAAATATAAGTTGTGCTGTCAAATATCCACAAGAAAAAGACGCAGAGGAAGGGAAACTTTATCCGTGGAGCTCTATGTTGGGTTTCTATCTGGAAGAGCTGCTCGCATGTTGTCTTAGGCAGCGTGTCTCTGCCTCCTCGGTCGCAAATTACAGAATAAAACATTCACTAAATCATCGTTTCAGCAGCAGAGATGTGAAGGTCTAACTTGTATACTGCTGAGCTTGCCGATATGCTTATTTTTTTTTAGCTCGGAGAGGTCTCCCGACTGCTACTACTACACCCTATACTGCATGTGTACGTACAGACTATTATCTGCAAGTGAGCAATGTCTTTTTAATGTGTCGTTTAGAATACAAAGCAGCTACTCAGCACTGCAGAGGATCAACCAAGATCTGGAGGAAAAGATCCACAGAGATGTAAGTGTTTGTGTTTGTGTGTGTGTGTGTGTGTGTCCATGCTTTGCGGTTAAGTACCTGTAGACACCAAAGAAAGGGAAGCACGTAAGCAAGTCATGGGGTTTAGACGTGGTGGAGAACACTTGGAGAGCCAATTTGAATATGAATATGCCCTGCTGTTGGTACCACTGACGTTAATTATGGCTTATTACAATTGGCTGTCCTCCTTCCCAATGGCAGAGTGATGGCAAACCCATTGTTCCTCAGTGCACCGCACCTCACTTCATTTGTCAGACATTGCTTTTGCCGGTGGGAAGATACAATTAACTGGCCTGCCTGAGAACACTGTATGACAATCAGGTGTCTTTGCCTTTGAATAGACAGCTGAACAAAAAAAAACAGGGCATTGAACCAGGCAGAGGTCCTTCACAGGACAGATACAATCTCTACAGCTGTACACGCTGGTTAAAGAAGTGCTTGGCAGCCAAAATGGAGCCATTTCCATTACAACCAAACAAACTCATCTGCAGATGAAAGCCTCGAGGTACACTTTAAGTTTCAAACAAAAACAGAACTGGATTTTTTTTAGCTGTGATGGGTGTTAACTGGTCAGATCGGCATGCGTTTGAGCACTTTACTGAAAATGATGTTTGAAGATTAGATAAAATGAATTAATGGCTATACATTTCTGCAGAGACTGATTAAACTTGTTGTTTTCTCTCCACAGCTCATGAATATGGTAAAAGTGAGTTATTATTTCCTGTTGAAAACTCCAAAATACAACAAAGGAAAAGTAGGGAGTGTTGTAAAAGTGAAAGTGTGAGTGTTTAAAAAAAACTCTCGTCTTCCCCTATTCTAATATACATATTTAGAAAAGGAACTATGCAAATTCTGCTCCAGATTAGATAGCAGAGCTGGTATTTGATTTGAAAATAAATTCTGTACATATTAATGGAGTCACCTAAGGCAACAATATGTCAACTTGGTTAATCTAATTATAGAGCAAACATTAAACCCCCTTTGGGTCGCCGTTTTCCTGCAGGCTGCGTCGTGGCCTGTGGTGAACATGAATGCTGAAACTTGTTTAGCTCACTTATAGATGATTGCTCTTTCATTTTGCTCCTCTGCTGAGTGAAGACATGAGATCTTCACTATGCTGAGGTAAGTCCACACTATAAATATTGTGAACAACAATAATTACCCCAATCTGATCTGCATTCAGAAGATTATGAAGACTCATGATTTAAACATAATGCTCCAAACAAGGTGGTGTTTTTGACCCTGCTAAAGACACAGTGGAGCCAGTGTGGTAAAATATTATGTGTCTTCATTTTCATCTTCATCTTAGCAGAGAAGGTTGGAGGAGGAAGTTAGGGGGATAACAACTGGGATGGTGGATAGAAAGCGCTGTCACAGCTGATCCTGTCTGGGATTCACTGTGCCAAACCCAAACAATGACTCTTCTCTCTGCAGAGAGATATTAAATACGTAATTGCATGTCAGAGTTGTTTCATTCAACCATCCCACCTGATCCCAGCTTGAAGGGGAAACTCTACGAGGGAGGCAAGACACATTTCTGAGACCACCTTTGATAACCAGAAGCCTGGACAGTGCCATCCATTCCATTTCCTTGTGTCAACACTGGCGTTTAAGAAGGGTTTAAGCTGATTCAGAGTAAGTCAGGCTTGAGAGGATACAGTGTTTTTTCTGGAGATCTCCGAGGCCTTCAGCAGAATTATGACTTGAAAATAGAATAAATAAGCAGACATTCTTTGTAATTGAAATGTCAATAATTATTGTAGTGAGAATGAATGACTGACTTCACTTTTACATTTTTTACACAGAGAACTGAACACCCACATTCCAGGATGTGATGATGATGTTTACAGCACACGCGCTGTGGAAACCGTGAGACTGACTTTTGATTAAAAATGGAATATACATTAATTTATTGGTTGTGTTTAATTAATTGTATTTTTGCGACATGAAACACAGATGCAGGGGTTCATTTCTAAATCACATGAGGTCTGCTGATCAGACTAGCCCCAGGTGGTTATTACAGCTGAGCTGCATTTCTTCCTGTGCACAGATCAGTGTGTCAGAAACATTCTGATGTTACGTTAAGCACACGATATTCAAATGCTTTCTTGCTGCTAGGAATATGAGGATGAGGTAAAAAGAAGGGGAAAGATCTCATATTTGGATGTCTCAAATTTCCAGATTTTCAAAGTGGCTCTTATTCTGCCTAACATAAAGCCTTAATATCATTTGAACAGGGTGAGTTGTATTAAAATTCACCCTCAGTACAGTTGTCAGAATGGGAAATTAGCTATAAGAGACATTTTAACATGAGGGCTTATGGAGACTGACTCCTTTGTAGCCAGCTTCAAATGGACGATGCAGTTTTCAGCTTTTCTGTGTTGGCTTCATTGCATAGTCACGGTTGAGGTTGTGCTTGATTGATTTTGTTGTTCTACAGATATCATGTTTAAGTATCATCTGAATTGGATTACAATAACTTAATTTTGCATTTAATTTATTTGCATTTATACTTAAACGCTTTCAATGCAATACTGTTCATTGTTTTATCGCTGCTGATGTTGTTCAAGGAACAAGTTGTCTTCTTATTAAAAACTTACCCATTTTGTTATAAAGACAGTATGTGTTACAGTTAACTCATTTTAAACACCTAATGTTGGAAGTTTGTGTGTCATTGTACATACAGTATGTGCATTCTCTGCATGGTTCAGAGGGTGATCCAGAAAGACTTTCCTATCTTTCTTAAAGCACTTCTGTTCCCCCAAACTTTATTACAAGTATAGTTCAACCCATTCTCCTTACTGTGTAACCTCAACTCATCCTTCATTCTGCCCCATCTGGTTGCAGTACAGGTCCGTGGCCTGTAAGTGAGCAGCTATGGCAGGAATTATGTCCCCTTGCCATAGCATGTCTCAACAAAGCACCACAGTAACCACCATGTACGGTGTTGTGGAGAAATTGCTGAAGTCAAAAGGTCAATGGTGAGGTCAAGAGAGGAAGAAAAAGTGTTCAGGAGCCTCTGATGTCTTGATCAAGGAGAACTAGAGACACTCAAAGTTCATCAGAAGTGTCTGAGGTCGGTCTCACATTCTGCCCCAACTCATCCTGGTGGTCGACTTTAAACCCCGAGATAATAACACCACAATACTACATGCCCAGCATAGTCAAAGAGAAGTCTTTACCCATGGAGGTGTTACTTGGTCAACATATTGTTAGTCTGGCGACACAGATGTCTGTTACGCAGATTGGAACATCACAACAAGCATCTATTCAGGTCAGCAAGGCCGCAATAGGTTCTCTTCCACCCTGGCCACCACAGTGTGCGAGAATCGATGGCACTACGTCCCAACCAAAGACAAACACAATGTAATACTGCTGAGGACCTCATCAAGGCCCACACGGGGGACCTTGTTGTAACCGTAAGGATAAAAAGTCCATAAACTTGTAGGATCTCTGGGTATGGGATAGGTGAGAAATGTGCGTTTTTGAATGTTAATTCTGTGGTTATGTTGTGGTGTTTAGTACTGTGTATTGTATGTACTGTACATAGGCTTTGTACAGACTGCGGCAACACATTTCCTTAGAAGAACCATAAAATCATCTATCTATCTATCTATATCTATCTAATCTGTCTTTCTCTATCTACTCTATCTATCTATCTATCTATTATCTATCTATCTATCTTCTTCTATCATCTATCTATTCTCATACTTATTACTATTGTCGTGGAAATTTAAAGACTGAGAACACGATCAGTATTAAATGAGAACTTTATTCTTGGCCAAGGAGAGACAACAGTCGACTACAAGAGTCGCAAATTCTCTCGGCTGATAATAACATTCAACTGCTCCTTTTGTAGACATTTCTCCCCCTCCCTCTCCTCTGAGGTAATAAAAGAGAAACTCTTAATGCAAAGGGGGTTACCTCGTAAATATCTGCTTACTCCCCTTCTGCACCGGGCTGTGTACCAACATCTGGACAGAAAGAAATGTCTACACTCAAACATATATCAAACCCATCAGGAGGCAGTCTCCTAGATAGGACAATTCATACAAGTTAAACATAAATATAATTGTAAAACAAAGTAAGCATAAAATAGTAAACAGAGGTTAAAATGAATTTTTCCACTACATTCCCCCCTTTTGATACACATTAATAGGAACCATTACAACAACTAACAGGGTAAGAAGGATCTTTCCTTTGACCCAAAAGTTCAGCACTGTGCACAAGAGTGCATACTGACCAGTCACTGTCTCGCCTATCCAACGATGCATCAAGGCTTTCATACAGGTCAGAGTGCATGTACAAAAGAATATATTAATCCTAGGGTGATAGTACAGGTAACAAAAAGTGGAAAACCATTGCACCCCAGGGTCCGAATCTAGCGCTCAACCATGCATTAAAGGAGGTTCCTGCTGAAGCAGAGGGCCCAAACTCATCTCGAACTTTCAATACATGCATACAGATGTTATATTGTCATTATTATCAGGAATTAAAGTCCACATGCATCACCAGTCAAATTAAGAGTACACACAAACCACCGGTACCGTGCCGTACGATAATCTAGGGCCATCTCATGTTTTCAGCAAGTCATACGTGAGATTGTGGTAGTTGAAGAAGTCTAAGCCCATTTTAGTCTGATTAGCAAAACAAGACATGGAAAAAGTGACATTATCCAGGTGGTCTGCCAAAAATGTCACTCCATACCAGGGAAAAAATCAAAAATGCAATCACAAAAGAAAACCACAGAATGCATCTCATCCCACAACCCAAATATCATCTTTGATCAGCCATGATGATCATCCCTCGAAGGTCAATCAAGTTGACTCGTGTTTTTGTGCTCTCTGGAAGTATATTGTACACAGTGTAGGTCACCGTGCAGTAGAAGCGGCGCTGGTTCTCACTTGCTTACTGTGTGAATCAACGCAGCCTCGCTTTAGCTGTGTGCATGCGAGTGTACTGCAGGCTTGGTGGGGTTACGACTCGTGGGTTGGACACCCTCTTGCAGGTGGGCGTGGATCCAAGTTTGCTCTCTCTGCGACCTTCACCACTGTGTGTGTTGTGAGTAACACTTGGAACGGCCCTTGCCACCTTCCGACCTCCAGTGCTTCCTTCGCAGGTTTTTTATCACACCAATCGCCAGGCTGGATCGCGTGTAGGGGACCTGTGAGGGAGGGCTGCTTTAACCGTTGAGAAAATTGAGACAACATACCAGAGAGCAATACTCAATCATGTTAAGTATGTAGACAAACAATGGGGGAGTGCATCCGTCCAGACAAACCTGTTCTTCACAACATTTAGCAATTTTGCTTTGAGTGTACCATTCTCTCTCTCCACTGCTCCCCCACTGTGGGATGATATACACAATGTTTTTTCATTGTCAATGGCCTAAGACTGTCCCACTGCCTCCACTGCAGCGTTTACAAAGTGTGTGCCGTTATCACTACTGTCTTTGATGGAATTCCCCATCGTGGAATGATTTCTGTTAACAGAGCCTTCGTGACTGCATGGCTGTTAGCATGTTTTGCTGGAAAAGCTTCCCCCCACTTAGACCACATATCTACCATCACTAGAACAATACTTCTTCCCTTTGTCTGGAGTTGTTCTCATGAAATCCATCATTAAGTGATCGAATGGTTTTGTCTGGTGGTGGGTGTGCTGCTGCAGGGACAGGGATACCTCTTCCTGCATTGTAGGTTGCACAATAACACAAGATTGACAATATTTCTGTGCATATGCTGCAAAACCCTTTGTAAACCAGTGTTTGTTATTACCTGTAACATTCCCCCTTTTGACACATGGTCTACCCGTGTGTCAATTTAGCAAAATGAGGAAAAAAGGTTATGGTAAACAGGGCCGTCCATCCGGACCGAACCAACCTTTCTTTGTATTGAGCTCCACATGCTCTCCACTGGGTTACTTCAGGAGGGAGGCAAATGACTGAAATGCAGAGAGGGAGTCAGGGAGTGTGTGTGAGAGAAAAACAGAACGGCCTCAGCTGGGGGAGGGGGAGTGATAAATCAGCAGCGCGCTTGGCTGCAGCATCCGCTCGCGCATTGCCTTTGATACAGAGTCTGTATCACCTGTGTGGCTTGACACTTGCAAACTGCAATCTGTTTTGGCAAAAGAATAGCATCCAACAAAGCTAAAACTTGTCATGATGTAAGATGGCTTTCCATCAGATTTAAGAAATTCTGTGGTTTCCATAGTGCGCCAAAAATCATCACCACACCAAAGGCGTAGCGGAATCTGTATAGACAGTCACTGACGCGACCTTTTGCTAGTGTGCAAGCCCAGTGAGAGCTATCAATTCAGCGCCTGTGCCGAATAGTTAGAGGGCAAGAGCCCGATTGCACTATGGAGTGATCCTCACATACAGCAAAGCCCACTTTGTTTAACCCAGACTGAGTATCTCGAAAGGCAGAACCATCAACATAAAAGATCAGGGTTAGTAAGAGGAGTCTCTTGCAGATCGGGTCTGGGTGTGCAAACCTGTTGAAGAATAGCAACACAATCATGAGCTTCATCATCATCTGGAGAAGGCAAAAGAGTGGCAGGGTTAAGAACAGTGCATCTTTCACAGTAATGTTAGGCATATCAAAAACAGTGTTGTATTTAACCCACGTGCTGTGAAGATGAGATGTTTTTGTTCCAACAGGATCATGAGATGCATGGGGAACAAGAAGGTTAGATCAGAATATCCACAATTCCCTCGAAGCTAAAACCGCTTTCTCTGCAGCCACTACTGCCCTGAGCAACGAGGCAGTCCAGTAGCCACTGGGTCTAACTTAGAAAGGGATGGCCATGGTCTCAGCCGCCCTCCATGTTCCTGCAAAAGAACTGATGTCATACAACCATTCTTTTCATCCCCAGTCTGAGTAAAAGGCCTGAGTGGTCTGGGGGCCTAATGTAGAGTTGACTGCAATAAAGCTTCAAATCAGTGAATGCCTGTGTTGCATCATGAGTCCCGGTCCAACGGTTGAAGATTGTAGACCCTTACCATAAATTAGGGCTCCCAACAGGGCCTTAACTCAGCATAGTTAGGGATAAACTGTCGACAATAAGGCACATTCCCAAAAAAAGACATTAGTTGTTTTTTTTGTCAGAGGTTTGGGCAATTTTTGAATGCTCTCACGTTTGGGTGAGAGGGATTTGCCCTCTTCTGTGATCACATGACCCAGAAACAACTTCCTGCTGTACAAATTGAAGTTTAGACAAACTGGCCTTATGCCCATGATCAGCCAAATGCCTTAACACGAGTCACTGTATCAGCCTCACACTGCTCTTTAGTGGGGCAACAAATCATCAAATCATCAACATACTGCAACAATGCTGTGCCAGGGGTCAGGACTAAAGGCTCTAAGCTGTCTTTAAGAGCTGCATTGTAAATAGTTGGACTCTCACAATAACCTTGACACAAAACGAGGAACGTGTATGTTGCCATTAAAGGTGAACAGCAAACCAAATGACTTCAGGTGCACTGGCACACTGAAAAAG